>NW_024472780.1:0-25000 GCF_017654505.1 Polyodon spathula | reverse complement strand
GAAATGTTGTCAGTAGTTTATAGAATAAAACAAAAATGTTCATTTTACCCAAACACATACCTATAAATAATAAAACCAGAGAAACTGATAATTTTGCAGTGGTCTGTTAATTTTTTCCAGAGCTATATATATATATATATATATATATATATATATATATATATACATACACACACACACACAGTTTTTGTAGAATGCACATTAGTGTACAGAAGAATCTATTGTAGAAAGGCTACAGTAAGGTGGAGAGATCAAGAACATGATGCTGAGATGTTGGAATTGAATATTTTCTTCAGTATCTCCTTGAAGAAGTTGCCTGGGGATACTGACTGTAAACAAGTCTTTGTTTTTTTTTTGTTTGTTTGTTCCATTCAGTCATATCATTAATGAAATGGTTTAATGGTGTATAAAGTTCTATTGATTAAGAATATCTGAACCTAAAACAACAAATCTAAATAAATCTAAAAAGCTTGCGTGTGTTGCAATTGTATCCATCACATATCATCCTATTAAAAAGCATGTAATTATTATTATTATTATATATACACACTGTCGCAAGTAACGCTGAATCGGCTAGGCTGGTCAGTAAAACATTGAATCCCCTTGTATGGAGAATCTCAGTAGCTAAGGCTCATGGTTCATCAGCTGATTCAGATTCAGTTCTATTGTGTCTGCCAACTGATGATGTGAGGCAGAACAGTAATTGGATCCCAGGCAATATGAATAACTGAGTTTTGGCCTTCTTCAGTATTCTGGATGATAACTTTGCTATAAGGTATTGAAACTATGTTTTAGTTTTTGAGAGAGTGTTGTATTGAATGAACTGAAATATAGAAGTGGGTGCTTTTTTAGACCGCGTGTATAGCTGGCCCGGTGGCTGCACTGATACACGGAGGTGTATCATGCCAATTGAAGTATTAATGTTGAACTTGCAACTAACTTAGAAATGCTAATTGTTATTGCATGTTTATGGATTTTGGTGGTATTCGCGAACTACCTTTCCAATATTAAAGCATTTTAATAAAGCGAAGGAGCATTGCTCTGATTCGTAAAACTTCAAATGAACGAGTCTTGAGTGTTTTTTTTCTTGATGAAATAGGGGGTTATATGGACATACATACAAGCTCGTCCAGTGCTCGAACGTAAACCACTAGGAGTTTATATCATCTCTGTCCTCCTAACGTCTCCCCTGAGTTAAGAGTGTGTGCACAGTAAATAAAAAAGAGTACGTAAAAATCAGTGAACGCAGCAGGCGTGACAACACACACAAGCACACGCACATATATAAATAAACAATTACCAGAATGTTTCAATTCGCAGCTGTCCTATACTGCATAGCTTCAAATGATATGTGTTTCTGTGTGTTTGTTTCTGGTTTTATTTAAACTGCTGTCAAACCAACAGGAGACTTGACCAAGACAAACTTCTGCCTTAGAAAGTGAGAAGCCCTGTATATAAGCTTGCTGTGGAAATGGCAGCGAAATGGGGAATTTGCTGTTTCATAACGATCTAGTTTCAGGATTCACAAAAATCATGTGATGTGCTACAGCTTCAAACTCATACTTAATATAGAACATGAGACTGGCATAAAAAAAACCAAACATCGTCATGGTCATACAATTAGAAAGAATTTCTGTGAAACACATGTAGTGTTTCCTTCCTTTTTCCATGATGAGACTTTGAAGAGGGTCGGCTTTCCCTCCCTGGAAGCTGGCACCATAGAAAAGAGAAGTACAGGATGACTATGCAGTGATGGAAATAAGACCCCCCACTGCATAGCAGTTCCACCCATTCCAGGCTTTACTACGAGCTTGATTAGCCACAGTGTATCCGCAACAAGCTCAGGTGTGTCTTATTCAACTAGTAAAACCAGGAATGGATCAAACTGCTATGCAGTGAGAGTCTTGTTTCCACCCCTGCTGTATATTAACTTTCATTGCTTCCAAAAAACTCTTTAAAAGTACATCTGTTACATTAGAAATCTATAAGCCATCCCAAGTAAAGAACCCATACTGTATACGTCAGCTACAATCACCCACATAGTCTATATCAATTGAATTAGGTGATGCAGCTATTCTTTCTGTCGGGCAGGTCTTCGATTTTATAAAGGCATGAATGAGTCCAAAGACGAATAGAAAACCATGAAGCTTTTTCATATCTCAATATTGGGATCTTTCAATTCAATTTAATTAAACAGGGAAATTAAACCCAATGCTGCCCTCATTCAAAGAACCAATATCTGGATCAAGTGTATATTTGTCTTTAAAAGTAAGTAAACTTGTAGGTTTATTTCTTGTACAATATGTAATCAATGTTAGTATTTAGATCTGTAGAGTAGACGCCATTGTGTATCAAAACATACAACATGCCTATAATATTTCCTCATTGTCTTTCGTATTCCTTAACATCGAGTGATTTCTATAAACACCTGCTCTCAATTTCTCAACTATTAAAAGTATGTTTAAATAAAATAAATGTATTCCGGTGTTGGTGAAACTTTTCTAGACTTTTGGAAAGATGAACACCAGACTTCGTTAGTGTTATTTAAACGTGCCTTTCAATCTCGAGTACAAAGATCGCTCTTTATAAGCGTTGAGTTACATTGTGCCTGGCTTCGCTTGTGAGTGTCAGTAGTGTTGTGTGGAAAACCCGTTGCTTGTGATGTCACGGAAGCCCCCTTTCTTTAGAAGAAGCTCACAGCAGCTTTGCAGACAGAGGAAGTGTGTTTGATTTTGCAGGGCTCACAGTCAAACAGCGTGTGAAAATGGATGTAAAGCTGGTGCTTCTATCGCTTGTGTTGACGATGTTAACACCGAGGGGTAAGTTGAAGTGATTCTTTCAGACTTGCTCGTGTGCATTACAGGTAAACCTGTACTGTTATATACAGTGAATGTACAATGGGATATTCTTTCAAAACAGATTCAGTAAGAGTTTCAAAGCAGACTCTTTAGGAGTTTCAGTTGGTCGGTAAACTAGCAATAGTCTGACTAGTAGAATACTTGAGTTGTATTGGCTGAGGACTATCCAGAATTGTCTATAGACCGACAGTCTTTGTATACAGGCAGTGAAACATTTGGAAATCTGTATACAGACTCACAGTTGTCACTATAGTGGTCCCGTCTTTACAGGTGGGACTTTGAATGAACAATCTCGGAATAGAATCATTAACGACAGAAACAAAACAACATTAAATTAGCCAAGAGAATTGAAAACAGATTTTAAAAAGCTGTCATATTTTGCCCAATACAGAAACAGATATGATAACAACATGAGTTCAAAGCAGCAATAACAGAACTGTATGAGGGATTTTTTTCCATTGACACAAGCACTGTATATACCAGTACAGTATTGTAGGTAGGGTTTCCACTTCCCGAGGAACAAAAAAACACAACATCTCAACAGAAGAAATCTTATAGTAACATTCGTCATATTACCATTGTAGAATTGGCAACCAATTAATATTGTCTGTCTATTGCAATAATATTATCTTGCTCAGTTTACGGGGTTGGCATTGCTGTAATAATCTGTTTGACTGTGGAAGTGTAAGATTAAAAGCAGGATGAGATTACAAAATTTAGCATACTGGGAAGGTATATTGAAATCCCGGGACGCCTTCCTCAAAACCGGGACGGTCCAGGGAAAACAGAGACAGGGGGCAACCCTGATTGTAGGTGTTGACTTTATCATGAACACCTCGTCCATTCTTTACAGAACCACCAGACTATGGGACCACTCATATTAATACCTATATGCATATAGAAAACCAGCTTTTTTTTTATTAATGCTATATTAGGGTTCTGATGGAAAACAAACAGGAATAGAAATCCTGTCAGCATACTTTATTATGCTATAAGGGTTTGGAAATATCTCCCAGAATCAAAGCTCTTTAGAGAACAACAGTTACACAGAGCAAAGCCAGGACACACACACTGCCACAGATGACCCTGCATGGTAATTGTTTGCAGTTAAATAAAGAACATGTACAGGAAAAACCAAGTCCACCACAACCCTGAATCGATGTTCCGCTCCAGGGCTTGAGGTTGGGATCTGTTCAAGAGATAAGGAGAGCTGAAGCATGAACCACAAGCAGATATTTCATACCACACAGATAACAAGGAAGCCTTGCTGAAAGCCAGCAGGGCTTTTAATCTGTACATCCAAGCATTGATGTGACAATAATAATAATAATATAATAATAATAATAATAATAATAATAATAATAATAATAATAATAATATATATATATATATATATATATATATATATATATATATATATATAATATTCACATTGTGGATTAGACATATTGTTGTTTTTCAATACATTTATTACACTATGTAACACAATTTTTGTTCCTGGGTAGTAAGTGTTATTTCCTAATTGCTTATGCCTCAAAAGTATAGAAAATGGCTGTTATTCCCCACAAACTTTGCTTTTGTGACCAGGACAGTGATATTTCAAAATATCACTATTTCCAATAGGAAAATGGGCAAATGTGTGTCTTTTTGTTCACATAAAGTCAGAAAAAAACAACATATGAATCCAAATTAACATGTATTTATACTAAAGTAATACAAAAATGACTACAAAAGATTTAGAAGTGAGTAGTTTTTCGAGATTTACGATTATACTGTAAATACAGTACAATTGTAAATCTCGAAAAACTACTCACTTCTAAATCTAAAAAAAAAAATTGTTACACGGTGTTATTATTTTTTTTAACCCAGTGATTTTATCAGTTACTTATGTGGGTCATCATGAACAAAAAAGTATTTGCACTAATTACTGTAGTCTGGCAGTTTCTTCCAAGGGGGTGAGAATTTCATGACCTTTTTTCTTGCAATGATTTTCCCAGCCCACTTGCATGAGGTGTGAACTAGCCCCCTTAACCCACCAGCTTACCAGCTTCATAGCAATGCATCAGAAAGGGGTTAGTGGAAGACATGTGCTCCCACGTCCTCAGAGTATTCCTTTAAAAACCGACACAAACACCATCATGGTTTATAGACAGGCAGGCTGATCATGTCAATTGCACTGCCGTGGTTTATAGACAGGCAGGCTGATCATATCAAATGCACTGCCATGGTTTATAGAGAGAGGCTGATCACATCAAATGCACTGCCGTGGTTTATAGACAGGCAGGCTGATCATATCAAATGCACTGCTATGGTTTATAGACAGAGGCTGAAAACATTACATTGTGCTAGCTATTGTGCAGTAGAGCGTTGTTATTTATGGCTTCCTATTAAACGTCTCACCACACGGCTTCCTCTTGCAGTCGCGACAGTACAGTGAGAAGCTCCGTTTATAAAACTGAAACAAATGTACTGACAGCTTTTCAAAAACGTGATTACAATTCTCTCAGCTAATTTAGTGCTGTTTTGATTCTGCCTTTAATGTTTGTGATCTCCTTTATCATTATAATCCAGTCAAACCATTATTCAAGACTACTGGCCTTATATCAGCCAATATAGCTCAGCAGTTGTATGGGTGGCATTTTCACAATATCTATCTATATACAGTGACAGGTTCGCCCCACAGCTTTTCCACGCACACACCCATGCTTCGATTCAGCTGAGTGGGCTGAATCTCACGAATCACCCAGCAGCATGAGTCACTAATAAATGTATGCTTATGACAGGCTGGTGAGTGGATAGAGGCCCAAAGACAGACTGCAGTTCAAAAAATATATATTTATATTACAAAAACACAAAATAAAAGTGCACAAGGGCAAAAAATAAAGATATTTAAACAAAAATAAAGGTTTCCAGGCTGGGCGATGCCTTCACTGGATTTAGAAAATTTCAAAACCACCAACCTGCTTCCTCAACTCCCTCCTCTTAATGGGAAGCAGAGGCCTCCTTTTATGTCAGGTGGCTGGGTGCTGATTGATCGTTAATTAAGCTAATCAACTAATCAACCCCAGCCACCTGAACATAATAAACCCAGGCAGGTAGGGGAAATTAACCCCATCCCTGCCAATTTAAAAAGGCTTTTTGCATGTGACCTCTATTATTCTCTGCGGTTAGTGCTTAGATCATGATGCACCAGGCTTAATGATTATTCCAACTTAAAAAAAAAAAAAGCAATCCCTTTTTGTAATATGGCTCTCCTTCTGAAAGCAGCATGTCTGAAGCAAGGTGGGCTGGAATAGTATAAGCAGGGTAGATATTGATCTCTGTATTCACTGCATTGATCACTGCTGGATGTGAACAGCTTCCTAAAACAAGTGAGAATACCTGTGTATATTGGGAGAACGAGCCTCCTGTTTTACTCGTACCCGTCCCTTCTAAGATAAATCTTTTACATGGTTTAATCTGAGACACGGCTTCTGTTTACAGGGAGTGCGGCTCGTTCTCTGGCAGAGAATGTGACAGTGTTGGAGGGGGAGACGGTCACTCTGAACTGCACCGTTCATCATGATAACACTTCACACCTGCAGTGGTCCAACCCCAGAAGCTACGTAGCCTTTTTCAATGGTATTAAAGGTAAGTGCAGGACAATTTATCAGCAGAACACGCGGGAGGCAGGAGATAGAGAGGTTTTAACTCTTTCACAGAGTTTTTGAAGTGGCCAGCACAGCTCAGAACTGGTCGGAGAGCTGTTAGTGGTGGTTTTCCAACTGGTCATGCTGGTTCAAGAGACTGTGATGCACGATTTAGTCGACTATCAGTTGCTGTAAACCTGTGTTGGGATTTGCAAAATGCCTGCTGCAAGACTGGTTCACACTTATTTTGTGCGATGAAGTCTGAGAGCGATTTCTAGTCCGTCTAGTCATGGCAAGACTGTAATATAAACCAGCCGTTACTCACCAGTAGGGTTGAAAGGAATGTCCAGATCACACCTTCACTTACTGTAGCTGCACTCATTTTAAACAGCCCACTTTCTTATCATTCCCCTCCCACACACAGTGGAATGAATGTCATTTCATTTTTACTTTTTCTTTTTGGTGGTTTGGTGGTTGTGTGGGAGGGGTGGGTTTGTACAACAGATGAAATGGAACTCTTCCCATTAACCAGTAAATTATAAAGAACATAACCTGTCTGTCTACCTGCCATTGCATGCATGTTTGTTCAATTCCACACCGAACCTTACTGCAGTACGCAGTGGTTAGACAGCAGCACAGTAAAAGCATCGCGGACAAGAATGGCAGAGATCATAAAAGTGCGGCGAAACCCATAGTAAGCTAGAGCAAACGCTGGGACTGAAAAGATACTTCACTCTTAGATATTCGCATTTATTGTGCTTTTTGTTTTGCAGTTCTGAGAGACAGGCGATACAGTGTGGTTGCGCAGTCTAAAACTGAATTGACAATCAGCCTATCCAATGTAACAGTGCTGGACAAGGGCATGTACTCCTGCTTGCATTACATCAAGCCTGTCACAACCAAGCAGGTCTATGTAGAAGTCTTGGGTAAGGACATTAAGATATTTTTTATATATTTTATATATCTATTCAAGTAATACAGTAAGTTGATGAGGGGCCGTTACAACAAACTGATCTGCTTTATCCACGATTCCCTAGCTCCCCCTTCTCAGCCTGTACTGGAGATGACGCAGAACACAGACACAAAGACATTGAGGTGTTCCACCAGGGGCAGCTACCCCCCTCCCAAAATATCCTGGTCAATCAACACTGAACTAGAGCTGGATGGTAAGCAGTGTGATGTAATTGCAGATAACACTGCCTGTGTGTGTGGAAGGGAAACGAGAGAGCAAAGTATACCACGCAGGTCTATGAGGATAATCAATGACCAGCTAAATATTTTGAAACCACAATCAAACTGAAGAATTACACAACAGCACGATCTAGACATTTAAAAAAAAAGAAAAATGTATGCTGTTCTGTTTACTGTGGCCTTGACACATCTAAGTACAGAACAATATTCCTGGCATTGTGTTTAATGTCTTTCCGTGTGCTAATTCCCCTCAGCTCACACCCAGTACCGACATGAAGGGATCAGTGGGAAAACCTTTGCAGTCAGCACTCTAGTGATCAGGTCACACAGGTCCAATGTGCGTGTTGACTGCATCGTTCAACACGAAGCCTTGAGAAACGCAACCCTGAAAGCCTCGCTCACTATCATAGACCCTTGTAAGTACCGCGCTTTACCAAATAGGCTCACATGCGGCAGGGAGGGGGCTCCAGTTATAGACCAGGAGGGGGCTGCTCATAGATCACCTTCATATTCCAATTACTGTATGCATTCATTTCCGTTTTTGTGTGCTGCATTGTTCTACAGTGAATGAAATGCTCTTTTCACACCCTAGTTCAGCCCGTACTGGAGCTCACACGAGATGGAGACAAGAAGATGATTCTGAGATGCTCCACGGGGGTGTGCAGCCCCCCTCCGAAGATCACCTGGTTATTTAGCAGTGGGATGGAGATGGATGGTGAGCAATGCATATCCGAGTTAATGGGAAGAAGGCTATGCATTTATATTCTCTCTCCAGCGGTTCAGGATACGACAGAGAGCCCCATATTAAAAATACAATCTGCAAACAAATGAAAGCACCTCAGAGTTTGAGCTGTATTTCTCAATCATCGAGCTGTTGTGATGCATTACCAAATGGTGTGCATGGGTAATGCAGTGGTAGCTAAATGGCAAAAGCTATTGTATTGATTGAGTGGTGTCACTTTGACATACCGTGTACAGTGTCATGTACAGTACCAGGGACCAGTGTACTACAGAATCACAAGCATTTGCCACTAGCTGGCTATGCTTATGGTTCTGCTCCAGTTTCTTCAGGGTAATAAATAGGGATTTGAATGGGATATATACAGTGTTCTCTATAAGGGATGACGACTTCCATTTTCTTTCTCGTTTCTTTCAAATGAATTTGTAAGCTCAGTATGTGACATTGTCCAATATAAAACCAATACAATGCAAATTCTGCAACCTCAGAACTAACAGGTCACAAAATAATGAAGTGAAAGCATTTATTTCCTCTTCAAATCTCAGAGGACCAGCTATAATGAATGGGCACTTTATAGGATTATTAATGTAGGTTAATCGTAGATAGTTGCTTTGTCAAATGATCTTCTAATGCAGTACAAAGGTCCTGTGCTAAGAGGCAACAGTAGGAGTGCTTTGTTTGTTCCCAACCCACTGACAGTGCTGTTGTCTGCAAACGTTTCTGCAAGGATTTCTGGGTAATACCGTGCTATTATGATGCTGTTCCAATAGTCTTTATCAGACTCTTCAGAGCACTTTGTAGCTCATGCAACCCTAATCATTGAATGCATTCTTGTTTGTTTCCTTGTAATCCTCTCAGGTGACGTCCAGTACCAATATAAAGGAAACAGTGACAAATGCACGGCATTCAGCACTTTTATTTTCAAAATGCATACTCCCTTTATCAGAGTGGATTGCACTGTTCAGCATAAAGCTTTGAAAAATACAACTCTCAAGGACTCTATTAACATTATAGATAATGGTAAGTATGATACTTTAAAAACAACTTTAGACATGAACATCAGCATTAGCCACATTATGGTATTTATATACATCATTTTTTTCTTTTACAGGCTTTATTGGTGACAGAAAACAAAGTACCACTCTGACAACTACCACGCTGACACCAGAGCCTACAAGCAGTGAGTGAAGTTTTCATTTTACACTAACTGCAATAAAAAAAGATCTGCAATTCAGTGACAAACGGTTCTCATCCATGTGGGGTACGTGTAGTAAAACTAAAAGAAACTTAGAGCATTCAAACACATTGGCGACACTGAGAAAGACTTACGGCTGGTTTCACAGACCATGATTCGAACTGGACTTGGACTGCATAATGTTAATTTAGGTAAGGTAGTCCAAGACTAGCGCTACTCTGGGCTTGTGAAACCAGTCGTTATCGTTAAGTTAATTTCTAGCGAGTGACATTTCTGACAAATTGCAATAAACAAAATGAAAAGTCTTTTTTTTTTATGAAGAAAGCTACACAATGGATCAGAGGTGTATGCAGAGCACTGATGTGCTGGTATTCACAAACCACTGCTGTTACTCATTGTGTGAAGTGCGTGCTTCCTCTATCACACTTTCTCTGCTTACACTTCAACAATCGTTTGGGGATTAGTTTGGGGCTCTCCAAAGATAACATGTCCACGTTTTACAAGAGATGCCCGGCCTCGATGATCATCCCTCTAAATCAAATGAGGTGCTGCAGGCTTTTAATTTCGCCTCCCAGTATTAAAACAAACTAAACTCCAAAAAAAATCTTGACAGAGTTCAAAACCTGATAAGCCAATACTATACTGGGTGCTTTTTTGGAGGTGGACTCCAGGTAGAGTTATAATTGAATGAGAACTTCAAGGCAACACATTCTAATTCCACACACACTCAACCCACACAACTTTAAGGCAACACATTCTAATTCCACACACACTCAACCCACACACCTTTGTATGAGTGTTAAACATAACCTCCTCCACTGACGAAGCATGGCGAGTAGCACATGGTCAGCTATTGTTACCCTGAGCGTTCAACATAACCAAACCTCACCCTACTCCCACTGACTAAGCATGGCGAGTAGCACATGGTCAGCTGTTGGTAACCTGCCTGACCAAAACGGGAATGGATGACCGTTTTCAGGAATAAGACCATTTCCCGTAAACGTTTCCCACCCACTCAGTGGTAAGTTTGTTGCAGAGGAAGTGGTGCTGGTTTCTAGTGGTTTGTCCCTGTTGTTTGTTGTTTGTAATGCGAGCAAGCAGTGCTCTTGTAGACGGGACTTGGGAAGTTTTCCTTCAGTGGTATTTCTAAGTGTGGGTATTTCTGGCAGTGAAATACTCTCAGCGGGCTTGTGTCGTTTCCTCTTCTAAAGTGTGAGAATGAAGGTGGTGCGTATGAGGTGTGAACTGTGATATAGCCATGTAAAAGAAATGTATGCACTTTTGGTTTTGCTGCACTGTTAAAACGCCGGGGTCTTGTTTGATAAGCTCTGCTCATTTATCGCTACCTCTAAAAAGCTTTCAAGTGTGTGATGATGAGCAAAGCGACTCAGTGATGCTTCCTGTATCATACCTGCATCCTGTCTGATTTCAGCAGTTCAGTGTGTTGTTATAAGACTTTATCAAGCTCATGCTTTTCCCCAGGCATTCTACACAGCAGATCAGAAATAGCAGCATTGAAATGCAGTGGCACTTCTGTGAAAATCTATTGGTTTTTGCTAGAATGATTGCTCAAGGATAGCTACAATGGTGTAAGCCAATAGTGGTTCCATTTTCATAGTCATCCCAAAGGTATCAGTGGTAGGAACCAATCTGATGAACCACTGTCATTTTACTATGTTAGTACAAGAGTGAAGGTGTATCAAGACCACCATTTCAAAGGCAGCATGCTGCCATTAATGTGACGATGTGATCTACGGTTAGTTTCTTCCGGGTGTTACTTTGGCAATACAGTCTCCTGATGACATCAGTCAGCAGCCTGCTCAATAACATTGTGAAACGCGATTATGCTGCAGTGGTTTCTCAAGGTGTAAAGGGTGCAAGTTGACTAGATGTATTGAAACATGTCATTTCTGTGTTACAGTGGTGGACTTCCTCCCGGTGTCAACTGCAGGGTACGCAGCCAGCTCTGACCCGCCTGGAACAGACCGTCAAGGATCTACAACTGCTCAGTATTTTGAACCAGAAAGTAAGCCGGGATATTGTTCTTGTTTCAGGGCTTTAGTAATCAAGGGTGCTAATCGTCTTCAAAATGTGGTGCTAAACTGTTTTGAAAGTTTACCACCAGAGAGCCTACTGGTGCTAAATTATCAAACCCTGTCCTAATCAAGCCTCACAGCTTCCCACACGACCCAGCCCTTGTCTCCAGTGCATGTGGATGACTCTTGTGAGCAGTCCAGACCTACTGAGAAACTATCATCTATGCCTGCATAGGAAAACAAATAAATTAAAAATGTCTACTGGCGCCAAAATGTAATGTTGCTGGCGCTGTATGAGGTAACCTGGAGCTAGAATCCAAATTTGCACCCCTGGTAATGCCTTAGGTCTGAGCTCATATAAAGGCTTTAGGTTTAATTGTTTAGTCAAACCACACTGCCATGTAGTGGGTGTGCAAGACAGTTCTGGTTTGTGATGAATTGTTCATGCTGTGTTTCACTGTAAAATAGACTTGAATGAAGTTAAAAGGTCTTATTAATGTATATCTGGTTTAGTGAGCACATGTTCATTACCACCCCTCTAAGATCCTGCATTTGAACCACAGATCAGACACTCAGGACTGGGAGGTTACATTAGGCCCGTTTAACCTGTGTGCTACGGCGCCATCTGCTGGCACGTTTAGATTTAGCTTCAGTAATGTGTGCAAGACTGAGCAGAAAAAAAAAAAAAAAAAAATCTAATTGTTCTTTATTTGTTTTATTCAGCTGCTGGAACAGAATTCCCACCAGTCTCCACCACGGTATATGCACCTGGCACAGAGGAAACTACAAACCAGCCTCCCGAATCAACCAGTAAGTTGGCTTGTAAAACTACATTGTACAGACATGAAGTGCAGTTTGCATACATGATAATCAACATAGACTTATAAGTCATGAATTGCAGGCCACACTTCACACACATTTACATGAGCAGCCTCATTCCACGCCTTATTCATAGCAACTGCTTTGCCCGTCTGTTGTAATTGATCTACCTACATTTTTTATTTGTTTTGCTTTTGCAACTAGAAATGAAAACAATTTGTATTCCTTATTACAGCATCTACTGTAGAATTTAACATCACATCCAGTAACCTGACAGATGCTGAAGTAACTACAAGCAACTATAACGAAACAACAAGTAAGCTGGGACTTTAGAAATGGACTAAAACATTTCAGTTCAAGACTGTCCAAGAATTGCGTTCAGGGCTTTAATATCAATTCCAACACGTGGTTGATCACAACTGCAATCAGCAGTGTGAAAATGAGCTTCTCACAGTGGAAACAAATTACTTACATTGAAGTCACTTTAATCACTTAAGTTGGCTTCAAATGAAAGCACTTACAAAAATCACAATTATTACTCTAATAAAATATCAATTCCAATTCCTTCAAAGGAACTGGAATTGGAATAACTGGGAAAACAACCCCCAATTCTGCTTTGTACTTGATGGATTTTCCTTTATCAATTAACCACGCTGTAATGTTTCAGCAGACTGATAGAAATGTTCTTTAACTGACCTGTTCTTAGTTACGATATTAATACTAACAATCCTGCAATTGCTTCATGTTTTAGATGAAACTTCTTCTCCTACTGCGGTTACGGTCACAGAATCCGTGTCAGGAAATGTCAGCGCGAATTTCACTGATCCAGAAAAGGAGGTGACCCGTAAGTGACTCTGTTACTCTGGAATCTCTTTGACACCCATCAGAAAAGGTTACAGTTACGTGCGTCAGGTTGTGACTCTCTTACAAATTGAGATGTGACTCTCACTCTTTTATTCAGATTCATCGCTATCTGAAGTGATTGGTGTATCTGAAACCCCTTTTCCTGTATGGCAGCTAATTCGTCTTCAAGGGGTTTACATAACTCGATTTGTCATGTAATGTAATCGTCTGAAAATTGTGTTTCAGATCGGCTTATTGGGAAGAAAAGCGGTACCTTACTGGTCGTGTTGGTGTCTTTCCTGATCTGTGCTCTGCTCGTTATTGTCTTGTACTTCGTGTCCAAGCTGAAACAAGCACATTCGCAGTGGAAGAGAGGTAAGGGGGAAAGAACCAAAGCTTCTGAAAGCTTTTAACTCTGGAGCTGTGGTCTATGCTCCATTGAGCTCCGCAGTATGGCAGTTTTAATGGGTTTGCATGATACATTGCTGAGGGCAAACTGCAGTCTTGTGTAGAATCGTGTAATGTCGAAATGCAGAAAACTAGTATTGAAATACACTTTCCTCCCCTTGCTTACAGAAATGGAAGAATCCAGTCAGTCACTGGAGAGCAATAAGTCAAAATCAAGTAACGAAGAGAAACTTTCTCAGGAGAGGAGATGTCAAGGTACTGTACAGTATTGATAGGTACAATACACATCTACATCTATGTGTAATGAAGAAGGGACACATATTGGCGATACACTGCACCGCTGCTTTAGCTTCCTGTGTGCAGCAAACAGTGAAGTGCAAATGGGGCCAGTTATCCGGACAATGGAAAGTAATCGTACTGTGTTGCTGCTGTATCTTCGTGAAGGGAATTGGAATGGCTGGGTTAACCCCCCTTAAGGTACAGAAATTAGCATCATTTTATTAGTGGGATGCATTTGTTCTTTGTAGCATAAAGGGTTGAGCAACACTAAAAGACGATACATGCCTATCATTGTTTTAGTAAAAGCTGTAGTGTCAAATGTTATCATAACAGCATGATATCGTTTGTTCTATTATACCAGGGCACCATGTGAAGCAAACCCCAGGAGTGTAGCTGTCAGATGCATTAGTGGCGCCCCCTATTCCTAAGTGTGATTGATAACTTGCCATGGTTCTCCAAACCCTGATGCAGCCTATAACTACATCCCACATGTAGACAAACACACGTTTGATAAAAAAAAAAAAAATGTCTATCATACAACAGCACTACATGTGGAACTACTGAAGAGGGTCAAAATAATACAGTATATCTGTCGCTCTCCTCTTTCTAGTTATCCCTAACTACAATTTCATGAAGCACACCGTTGAGCTGCACACAGAGACCGAAACAGGAATACAACCGGAGAAAAACACCCAGACCGCAGACAGCGTGGAAACGCCGCAGGAGAACAGAGCTCCGGTGAGGGAAACGGAGCTCTAACATGAAACGTGAAGCTGCTGTTTGGGTTGAGGTGTGAATCTGAAATGTGTAAACTCTGGACAGAGGGCTTGCCGGCGTCTCCTAACAAAGTGTGGAAACACAGTATGGCTGCTATCAAAAATCCAATGGGAAAAAAACTTGTTTTGTGCTGCACACACTCTAACTGTGTTTATGTAATTTTGTAAATATATGCAACTGTAAAAATGTATTTATTGCAATGAAATTTCTTTAATATTTTATATTTTTCTAAATAAATGGTCAAACAATTAAAAAACATACCGTTGTCTCTAATTTCCAGCACTTCATAGATGTTTTTATAAAGCACAAGACGAACAATTCAGATATTATACTAACATGACTGCTTTAGAAGACAGTAATACATATCAAAATATTTAATACTACTGCGGTTTCAGGAGACTTGTTTTCAGTGTCAATGCGTGGCACGCCAGGGGAGACTTGGGGTTTGATCCAACAATGCTGCCTCATACTGGGTCTCCTGGAACCAGATTTCAAATCACTGTTCCTGAAAAGGGGCCTTGTGTTCCTTCAGCCTAAGCAATATTTTAAAGCAAGCTTGACTGCAATGGCACCTCAGGTCTCCCAAGTCATCCTCCCGTCGCATGAAACCAAGTTCTGTGCTCCCTCAGCTTTACATATCGCCAAATTACGATGTTGGTAAATGGCTATTCTGAAGGCACTGAAAAACGCCTCTAGTCTAATCATTTGTCATTTCGTTTATTACATTTCTCTTGGTATGTCTAAGTGGCTAGAGCTGTATTTGATTTCTAAACATTCACACAGCAACTGAAGCACAGTGAACGAACACAAGGTGCTAGAAATGCACACTTTGACTCGAATCGAAATATCTGCAGATACCTAACGAGATGTGGGTGCGTGTCCGTTTTTATACACGTTAACGGCTGTTGCCTGGATACAAGCCAAATGCGCGGGTCCAGCATGAAGACTGTCTCACAACCCGCACCGTAGCAGCTCTGCTCGTTTGTGATTGGCAGAGCTCGGAATTCAGTTTCGCGTTAAAGTCTGGCTCGATGGATGCTTTCCATTCGCCCACTGAGCTGCCAGTGATATTCTCAAGCTGTGATTGGCTGTAAAGGTTTGAGGAATTCTAGAAGATTCTGAAGTTCTGCAGCAGTGTTCCAACTTCCTGAAGGGATACAAGGCGAGGTGCTCGTGCAGAAGAGCTGTCATTTGGGAGAAAACTAAGGTACGGGTTCTTTTTTAAAATATATATTTTTTTTTTTAAAGTTCAAAAGTGTTGCTATTTTAGGTTAAAGGTTTATGTTAGCGTGACACCAGTAGCCTGACTACTTTTTAAACTGGTAAGAAGTCATATTTAGTTTGATTAATTAATTAATTGATTAGCAACCGGGAGTTGTCCGACTCGAAATGTTTCAAATTCAAAAGGTTTATTTAAGTAGGAAATGGCATAATAAAGCATCCGTGCATTTGCACGTTCATAATCTTAATTGATAAATAATTTTGTTACAGTGCCAGGAAATGGTGATGCTGGTTTGCATGTTATTTTAATATTATATAAAATGGGTCACTTTTCGTCCCCGCGAGTTTTTTTTGTTTTTTTTTTTTTATTTTTAACCATGCCGCGGAGCAGTTACTGTGCTTGGTTTAATAAGTAAAGCTTTCATATTTTACACATTTCGATTCTGGCTAGACACAAGGTCGGGGAATCCTAAAAAGATTGAGTTTTTTACGAATGAAGAAACAAAGTCTGAATTTGTGGGGAGCAAGGGCATTCCCGTCGTGCCTGGCGGCAGTAAAGAAGCTTCCAGAATCAGCGGTGTTATGCAACAGCGTTAACAGTCTTTACTGTGGAGTTTGAAATGTACTTTATTTTACAAAAACAAATGTGTTTAAAAATATTATTTTATAATTTGTTTGTTTAATATCTCTCTCTACCTCTTTTTATATATATATATATATATATATATATATATATATATATATATATATATATATATATATATATATATATATATATCTTATCTATCTCTCACACACATTTATATATTTAATCTTTTAGGCAAGATGTCTAAGGGAACAGCAGTTGGCATTGATCTGGGAAACACCTACTGGTGCAGTTTGTGGTTAATCTATCTTGAGAGTGCATGTTTCCACTGTCAATTTAGGAGTAAAAGCGTTTGGGGGAGGTTTCTTACATTTTAATGTGCTGTGTCAAGTGTATGACCCTATTTAGGCTAGCCAATTAATTTAACTTTTCTCCTCCCCCCAGGAACCATGTCTAAGGGAACAGCTGTTGGCATTGATCTGGGAACCACCTACTCCTGCGTGGGTGTCTTTCAGCATGGCAAAGTTGAAATCATTGCCAACGACCAGGGTAACAGGACCACACCCAGCTACGTAGCCTTCACCGACTCCGAGAGGCTGATCGGGGATGCTGCAAAGAACCAGGTTGCAATGAATCCCACCAACACAGTATTTGGTAGGTGTAGAATTTAAAAAAAAATGGCTGTAACATTTCTGCATTGTTTGTGAATCCTTTCACCTAGAGGATTTCAGTTATTTTTCTATGTCGGAGGGTGGGTAAACCTTACCTGCTGCAAGTAACAGTTGATTGAACTACTAGTTATAATTGAAAGTGTCTGGATCCATGCAAACAAAATTACAGTAACTTAAGAATAGCTTATTTAAAAGGTGATGGTATGCGCCTCTTCTGTCGATTTGGGTTCCCCTCCCTTGTCCACATGACTCTGTTCCTCAGCTTTCCCTTTTACAAAGTGTTACAGAGTTAGAACTGCAGCACCACTCCGTGCAGTAAGGCTTTCCTCCATTTTTGGAGTGCGCGCCTGCTGCTTGAAGGTGTCCTAACAATTCCTGAAGAAATATGTTTCCACGTGTGTTGGGATTAAGGGAAAAATGTACTAGCACGTTGATGTAATGAATACTTAACTGTATCGGTACCATTCCCTTGGTGATGTATGCTTAAGCACTGCTCTCTCTCAAGAGACTGAAGTAGTTTCCTCTTGACTGCCGAAATTTCACGAAACTTATTTAACAAACACTACCTCGCTTGCATTTAATTATTTTTTTTTTTCTCTCCCCAGATGCAAAGAGACTAATTGGTAGAAAATTCGATGACTGTGTTGTGCAAGCAGATATGAAGCACTGGCCTTTCACCGTTATTAATGATTCTTCCCGTCCTAAAGTTCAAGTTGAATACAAAGGAGAGACCAAGTCCTTCTACCCTGAGGAAATCTCTTCGATGGTTCTGGTCAAAATGAAGGAGATTGCAGAAGCATATCTTGGAAAAGTATGTGAGATATACAGGTGGCTGGCTCAAAGAAATTAATGTTCAGAAAAGCACAGAATGAAATCTAAAGGATTGATTTAATTTACCCAGGAATAGTTTTGATCATGACAGGCTAGCTTCAGTACAAAGTTTGCGTTTTGTCCCAAAATGAATGCAATAACTGGCTTTTAGAAACCAGTTGAAAATGGTACGTGTAGACAAGCTTCAGTTGATTCACTCAGAATGTATTTTGCCATTTCTGTAGCAACCAGTTATCTTCAGTTGAAACAGAACTGGCACTGGAGCCACTTCCAGTTACGTTCCACCCAGTGTACAGTTGTGTAAGACCCCACCCTGGCAGTTTGGTTTTGGTTAGCTTGCCCATCAAGCAGGAGGTTTGGAAAAATGCCACTTTAAGAAGTTAACTGCCAGCAGCACTGATTTCTCCTAGAAGCAGTAAATGATAGAGTATGGTAAATATTGCTAACAAGTTGTTAGATTTATTATTAATTGATGTAGTTTATTTACTGTTTGGTAACTGTCAAGCAGGATTTAAGTGTTGTTTTTTCTGCTTTCTTCTGTAGACTATTACAAATGCTGTTATCACAGTCCCAGCATACTTTAATGACTCCCAGCGCCAGGCTACCAAAGATGCAGGAACTATTTCGGGACTCAATGTGCTTCGTATTATTAATGAACCAACTGCTGCTGCCATTGCATATGGCTTGGACAAAAAGGTAAACCCAGCATTTGTGCAAATCTGCAACAGTCCAAGACATCTTACTTTCATGTTTTATAATTCATCTTTTAGCACAAAAGCTTGAACAGGAGGGGTGTATTTTCTTTTGATTAAGAAGCTGTTGCCAAACAATGAACCTTGTTTGCTTGGATAAGAAAGCTGTTGCACAAATAGCTGTGAACAAAGATAGATTGTGAACTGGGAGGCTTGAATTACATTACCTTACATAGTACTGATTGCTAAGGACAGCTGCTGCTTGCTTTTCACTCACTACATACTATGTATTGGCATCTGCCTTAAATTGTGTTTTGAACTTTGTCTTTTAAAAAAAAAAAAAAAAAAAAAAAAATTCAGGTTGGAGCTGAAAGAAATGTGCTCATTTTCGATCTGGGTGGTGGCACTTTCGATGTCTCCATCCTGACTATTGAAGATGGAATCTTTGAAGTGAAATCCACTGCTGGCGACACCCATCTCGGTGGAGAAGACTTTGACAACCGCATGGTCAACCACTTTGTTGCGGAGTTCAAGCGCAAGTACAAGAAAGACATCAGTGACAACAAGAGAGCTGTTCGCCGTCTCCGCACCGCCTGCGAAAGGGCAAAGCGCACCCTTTCGTCCAGCACCCAGGCCAGTATTGAAATTGACTCCCTGTACGAGGGGATCGATTTTTACACCTCCATCACCAGGGCTCGTTTTGAGGAGCTGAACGCCGACCTGTTCCGCGGTACTCTGGACCCCGTGGAGAAGTCCCTCCGTGATGCCAAGATGGACAAGGCCCAGGTCCACGACATTGTGCTGGTCGGAGGATCTACCCGTATCCCCAAGATCCAGAAGCTGCTGCAGGATTTCTTCAACGGGAAAGAACTCAACAAGAGCATCAACCCAGATGAGGCTGTTGCCTATGGAGCAGGTAATTGATGTGATCATGTGCATTGCACACTGTAGCTCGCTGCCCGAACTGCTAACAGAATAAGTGCCCTGAAAGCAGTTGCACAGTCTTCCATGAGTATATAACACTTCTCTCACAATTTTAAAATAAAGTATAATTTTGGTAAAAAACACATGGCCAAACTTTTGATGGCTTGCCCATTTTTATTAGGGGTCATCTTGTGTTCTACGCTTGCTGTGATGAAGTTGATTCCAAAGTCTTTCGTAGTTTCCACCAGAGGCTGAAAGGCCAAAGATGGCACAAGTTCCTTCCTTGGATGTCTGAGCGAGTTCTGATTTGGGGTTATCTAGCTCACCAGGGTCTCAAGGTTTGTTAAGTTTTGTTTTTGTTTCCTTAGCTGTGCAGGCTGCCATCCTGTCCGGGGACAAGTCTGAGAATGTGCAGGACCTGCTGCTGCTGGACGTCACCCCCCTGTCTCTGGGCATTGAGACGGCCGGAGGCGTCATGAGTGTGCTGATCAAGCGTAACACCACTATCCCCACCAAGCAGACCCAGACCTTCACCACCTACTCTGACAACCAGCCCGGCGTGCTCATCCAGGTAAAGAGGATGTCGCAGGCTTGCAGGAGATTAGTTCTTCATGTGGTGTATATGTTATCTTGGCCTTTTTTAATATTTCAGGAGTTACCCTAAAAATAAAATATGGGTTCAGTCTAGTGTTTTTTTTCTGAAAGAAAATTGTGAATTTGGAAGGAAACATTGGAAATATTCTGTAAAAGAATAAGTAGGTGGTGTTGTAATATCTATTAATGTTTCGGTTAGGTCTATGAAGGGGAGCGAGCCATGACCAAGGACAACAACTTGCTGGGCAAGTTTGAACTCTCAGGTATCCCCCCTGCGCCCCGTGGCGTCCCTCAGATCGAGGTCACTTTCGATATTGATGCCAACGGCATCCTGAATGTGTCTGCAGTGGACAAGAGCACTGGCAAGGAGAACAAGATCACCATCACCAATGACAAAGGTATCGACTTTTGCTCTTTAGCAGTTTCCTTTTCAGTTGTTTTCATACTATGAAGTTGAGCTTGTGGTGTAGAATGTCTCGCTGTGATGAAGTTGATTCCAAAGTCTTTCGTAGTTTCCACCAGAGGCCAAAAGGCCAAAGATGGCACAAGTTCCTTCCTTGGATGTCTGAGCGAGCTTGATTCTAGCTGTATTTTATGGGGTCCTTTTGAAAGCCTGTGCTGATGATATGATCTTCTGAAACAGGACGCCTGAGCAAGGAGGATATCGAGCGCATGGTCCAGGAAGCAGAGAAGTACAAGACTGAGGATGATATGCAGCGTGAGAAGGTCTCCTCCAAGAATGCCCTGGAGTCCTACGCTTTCAACATGAAGTCGACTGTGGAGGATGAGAAGCTGGAGGGCAAGATCAGCAGTGAGGACAAGCAGAAGATCTTGGATAAGTGCAACGAGGTCATTAGCTGGCTGGATAAGAACCAGGTAAGCTGAAAAAAAAAATCACAGCTTTATAGGAAATGTTTTGTTTGCTCTCTGTTACTTGGAATTGTCACATTTTGATTTTAGTGTACCATTTTGCCTTATGACAGCTCTAATAAAAGGTAATGACTACCAGATGTAAAATTTTATGCCGCTGTATAGCCATCTTGCATACTGGGTCAAAATTGAGATGCAATCACTGACACGGGCCAAAAATCAAGTTTTTCATTTTATTTTTCTTTCTTTCCAGACTGCTGAGAAAGATGAATATGAACATCACCAGAAGGAGCTGGAGAAGGTGTGCAATCCCATCATCACCAAGCTGTACCAAGGCGCTGGCGGGATGCCAGGAGGGATGCCAGGCGGTATGCCTGGGGGCTTCCCAGGGGCGGGGGCACCTTCAGGTGGATCCTCTGGACCAACTATCGAAGAAGTTGATTAACTCATTAAATTGTGAGATAACCTCTTGGATCAATTGATGACCGAAACCTCTTGGAATTGTTTTAAAAAAAAACAGTAACCAACTGTTTATTTTGATACTGCTGTCATATTAAGGGATATTCAACTTCTGGCGTTTCTCTTTTATCAGTTCTGCAAAAAAATGATATTCTGTTAGGTATGAGCTTTTGTCTGCTTATTGATATGTTCATGTTAAATACAGTATTTGAAATGTACTGTACTTCAGGTTGAGGTGATTTGTGTAATGTATGCTTGGAATCTAGGGAAGCTCCTAACTCTGGAATGTCTCACATTGTTTCCTTTACTGTTCTGCACCTTTATTTCAAATGCTTTATGTTCAAATAAACTTGATTTGATTGCAAAAACTGTTCCATTGGTTTTACTTGCATGTCCTGTCATAGTAGTTTTGCTTTGGATTGCTTCCCATAACAGCCTTGGTCAGGATGGCTGTGTGTAAACTTCACAAGCTGTTATGTGCTTAAGGACATGACCACCCAGGCAGATCTTCACTACTGTAACCATTACATTGTTCTGATGAAAGACACATGATCCAGACATGGATAATAAACAAACAATTCAGATGCTAAGAATACTGATTTTGCTGTGATATTTTTCATAAGGAATATGGTTTACACTGTTTTATCAAAATGAGCAGCATGTGTATAATTTTTTTTTTTTTAATGGTTGCTTTGCTCAAACCTTGTGCAACAGGAAGTAACCTATCCTAGTGTCAGTGTTTGCACTGGTGTGGTTAGTGTTTACTAGCAACAGAAGAGAAGAAAGACAGATAATTGCATATCCTGTTTTATAGACATAAACATACACGGATTGCTTTATCCTGCCTTTGTTGCTCAAGATAAAACCGGACAAACTCAATAGCTCCTGGTTTACTGACTAGGGTGAAACCACAATACCGGTTGGTTTAAGTGAGTTGTCATAACCATAGTTATTGACGATCAACAAGTCCTCATTGGGCTTCACAGTCTTGTCTTTAGACACATTCGTGGAATTCTTTCCACAGCTCGGTTTCATAGTAGATCTTAAATTATGGACGTTTCATACATTAATTAGCTGTATAAATATGCCTTATAGCAGGTGAGATGCGACTTCCGTAGAAATACATAATTAACATTTCCCTTACTAAGATGGCGACCCTGGCCTACCATTGCAGCGTCTAAGCGAGGTGACGCCCAGTAGAACCGTTTCCACGGCAACGACGCTGTTTACAGCTCCGCGCGTTGGTAAGTTTTTGTTATCTCACAAAATTATCAGAATATTGAAACTGCTTTTAGAATCGGATGCAAAAAAGCAGCGCTGCCATTATAGACTACAACAGGTGAATGTAACGCCGTTAATAAAGCTCCCTGTTCTGCTTTGTTTTGTTTGCATATTGAGCTGAGAGAGACGTTGCTGGTGTTGTGTGCGCTCAGCACAGCAGTTTGCAACTTGATGTCTCTGCGGTGCATGAGGTTAGTCGCACTGAGCGATTTGCAGCATGTTTTTTGCGAAGGAAAAACAAGAACTGCAAGTGTTAAAATACTATTGAAAACACACAGAAGCGTTTTAGAGGCCTGCTTTTAACCGATTATATTACCCGGCACAATATAGCATTGATTTACTCTAGTGTTGGAGTCTAATTGAGAGTGCCTGTATATTAATATTTATTATATCTGTTGTCTAACCTGTGCAACATAAATAACTCCGCGTTTTGCTGGCTATGTTAGCAGTTATCTAAACGTAACAGTACGATTGAGTACTTTTATTGAACACGAGATTAATATTTGTTTTAAATTTCTGAAACGTTGCTTTCCCATTGAAACCTCATTAATAATGCTCATGAAACGGTACTGACGTCCATTAGTAATACTGTACGCTAACTGTTCAGGGGCGAGCCGGGGAAAGCAGATAAAAACAGTTCAAGGAAATACATTTAAGATTATTTTAAAAGTGTAACAAGGTGAAGCGGATACTGTTATCGTTGCAGTTGTTTGTGGGTGATTTAAAAGATAAAAACTGGTTGACAGCAGGTATATCTCCCTTTTCCCTAAACATTTTGGAAATGTCACTTCTTATAAAAAGGAACTGAGAAGTTATCAGTACAGTGGATAAGTCGATTATGAAACCAAAGCGAAAAGGCGTCGGAAGATTCTGGTGGTTTGTGGCAGGCTGTAACTCCCACTGTGACTTATAAGAAAAGTCAAGGGTGTTTTTTTGTTTTTTGTTTATATCTGGGGGTTGTACTGACGAGAGAGAGAGAGAGAGAGAGAGAGAGAGAGAGAGAGAGAGAGAGAGAGAGAGAGAGAGAGAGAGAGAGAGAGAGAGTATTCTACATAACTGGCAGGAATACAACTGCTAAAACAAATTCTCTTAATTCTATCATATACTGTACACTGTTTTTCATGTTAGGAAATGTTCTTGTTTTTGATTGATACTCCAATACTGTGTTTTTCCACCTTTGCAGGCAACGAATCACTTAAACCCAAGCTTTCAGGAAGATGGCAAATCTAAATTAACAAAGCTTTAAAAAAAACAACCAAACCCAAGCACTGATTGGTTCTTTCGTTTATTTAGCTGCTTGTCACTGAAACATGGAGAAAAGTGGTAAGAAGCTGATCATGCCCGGCACGCCGTACACCAGACTGGAGGAGGTGCCCGAGGGTCCTTCCTCTCTCGAAGAGGACCTCCACCTCAGTCTCCATGACTCGCTGGAGTTGGACACGGAGAGCCTGGCACAGGAGAGGAGGTACCAGTTTGAGCTTCAACAGAGGATTCACGAGAACGAGGGGGCGTACAGGAGCTTCGAGGATACGCCCAGAGACCACAGCAATAATAGTGAGGAGGAGGAGGAGGAGGAGGAGGAGGGAGATGATGTCTATGATAGTTTAGATGAACCAGCTTTCAAGCAGGTCCAAAGAGGCAGGACAACGGACAACCAAGACCAGAGCACTCCCCCTCATCGAGGCAAGCAAGGAGTGAGGTATTAACCTTTGTGTTAATTTAAAAAATAAATAAATAAATAAATAAAAGTTGCAGCCTTGCATATCTGTGATTGTTGCTGGTCTAAACCAAACATGTATGATTCAGATTACACCATGTAGGAAATTATCTGAGTGGATTACAGCCCTCCCTACACCTACCAATTAGTTGCCCCTTCAGGCACACAACTGGTGCCCCTCCCCCTCATCCCTCCCCTGCTCTTTCTCAGGCCTGGAGGGGACAATATATTGTGATCTGGTCAGGTGGCAGAAGCTAAACCAGGCTGCTAATCATAATGTAAAAAAAAAAAAACCTCCCAAAATAAAAGCCAGCAGCCCTATTTCTGCTCTTCATTATTCAGGCCAGTGACTAATTAAAATAACAGATCGAGTGTCCAGC
>NW_024472779.1:2500-10778 GCF_017654505.1 Polyodon spathula | reverse complement strand
AATGTACTATTCTCTCTCTACACAGTGCAGTCCTAATAAAGATCCCTTATAACTAAGTGGGAGATGGATGGTCATATTGATTACTTGCTGATCCCAAAGCTCTCCATTTAATTTTAAATAAGATCCCCAACTGGTGGACTGGTGATCAGACCAAATGACACCCCCAAAACCGCGAGGAAGTGCTGGTGCACTGCTAACCCATGGGGCGAGGGGAGGAGGGGGGAACGGGGGCAGCGTTCTGAACTAAACACTCTTGACTGTGTATGAGCCTGTAATATTACCTCTACAAACCTCTGCCTTGGAGGCATTCCTGAGCTCTCAGTTGACAGCCTTGTGTGTAGCAGATAAAGAGAAATCAGTTTCCTGTCAACAGGGAGGATGAAGGCATTACCCCTTACAGCTGAGCAGCAGGAAGCCGATAGAGCGATGCTACACTGCAGCTCTCCATGGAGATGGAGGTTGGAGATGTGTAATCTATGCATCAGATGATTTTTGATTGATCCAATTCCCTGCATGTGAGAAAGAAAAGGACTTGCAAACTTCACAGCGGAGACCCGGAGAGCTGCTGGCAGGGGTATTAATTAAGCAAAAGAATCTTGATTTAGAGGGCATTACCATCTGGTAGTTAACAATGTCTGTAAAGTAATACAAGGTCAGTGACCAAGGTCGTACCCTCATGAGTGAAATACAAAGGCTTTACAGCAATTAAAACATTATAATTGCCGTTCAAGTAACCATTTTGAAATCCTTAATTTTACAGATTGATTTACCTTGTCAGTGTTTTGCTCTTCTTCCATTAAAGCTGGACGCTTCTATGAGAATGTTCCGTAGTTATCTACCAGCTGAGCTTCCTGATTTGGTGAATTAAAGTTATGAGGATTCTAACAGTGTGGCGAGAGAAAGTACTGCCTTCGTGGACATAGTTAGACACTTTTTTTCACAGTATCTATTTTTTTGAAAGGAGAAAAATGGAAATATCCAGTATGTAAATTCAAGGTCTCCCAAGCTTATGAAGTTTATTGCCTTGCAAACTTATCTTTTTGAAAAGAAAATTGAGCACACAATGTATATTTCCAACTAAATGGCTAAAATTGATTTAGAACTGCCTGGAACACATTAAGCGTGAAACAGACCAATCGTCACCTTATCATCTGAAGTTAATTCAGAATTTTAGCCTCAGGGATGTTTTTTTTTTTTTATTAGGCGTTTGAGAGTATTAGCATTTTTAATCTCTGATAAGCTACATTACTCTTTTTTTTCATTTATTTTTTAATGAGCCCTAATAAAAGGTCAGTGGAGCAAAACATATTTTCTAGTCTGTGCTCCACTAAACTCTACGAAGACATTTATACTAGTAAGCATCTACTCCTACATTACAATTCACTCTTATCTCAAGCCCTTGCAAATTCGGTTTAAAGGTCGGAGCAGT
The DNA here is from genome assembly GCF_017654505.1 of Polyodon spathula. NCBI lineage: Eukaryota > Metazoa > Chordata > Actinopteri > Acipenseriformes > Polyodontidae > Polyodon > Polyodon spathula. The sequence continues at coordinate 9,349 of NW_024472779.1, read as the reverse complement.
TTTCACAATTTTACCTGTATTTGTGCTGGGAGAGAGAGAGAGAGAGAGAGAGAGAGAGAGAGAGAGAGAGAGAGAGAGAGAGAGAGAGAGAGAGAGAGAGAGAGAGAGAGAGAGAGAGAGAGAGAGAGAGATTGGTCCACTTGAACTTGTGAGAGTGGAATGAAATGATGCAGGCTGTGTTAAGATGTGTGGGACCTTGAAATCAATATTCCCCTTGTCCTGGAACATAAAATAAGTGCATGTTCTCTGAATAGAAATTGAAATGGAAGACAAACCATAGATTAGTTGGAAACTATAAGTCTATGGATGGCTTCAAGGGTCAGACAGAATTGTTCTGAGTACCGGTAATAACACAAAGATTTCCCGGCAATCTCTCAAGGTATAGCACTAGTGCTGGCAGTTACTTGTTGTGGGCCATTAAAGTAGCAGCCAGTCGTTTTGGTATAAGCATACAAACCCAAATCTATAATGTAATCAGTGTGTCTGAGGCTATAGGGAGCATTGTTTCAACTCTGTACAAGATTGATAATCCCAGTGTTTGAGTCCTGTAACTGCTGTTGTTATTGTCAAGATAATTTGATACCTAATGTAGCAAAGACTGTGAAATATGAGCACACTGTAATAACTACAAAGCCAGTCACTGTGAAGAGGCAATGTGTACTTCCCTCTAAACAGACATTGTCAAGGGGGGGTGTGAGGAGTAGTGGGTTAATGCAGTAACTGTTCATCTCAGGAGAACTGGGTTCAAATGTCTAAAGAGTGGAAAAAGGACCAGATGGGAATGGCCACTGAACTGTTCGCTCATCCTGCAAGAGGGTGAAATGATCTGTACACATCCATTTATTATCACGTGCCATTGTGTATAGGTTTCTTTTTTCTTACTGACTGTGAGCCTTTGAAGGACCTGGGGTTGTGTCTTTGGCTTCTACTGTGAAGAATGGGTTATGCATCTTGGTTTGAAAAAATAGATTTAGTTTGTGTAACAGGCACAGTGGTTTGATTCTCTGCCATTACGGATTCTGTGCCCTATCAGTGAGATGAGGTTAAAAGCTCTATAACCACAAATTCAGGCGAGCCAAGATTTTTTATATAGTGGTTACGATGCTGTCTTGCGGTGTGCAAGGTCGCCTGTTCACGCCCAGCCTCTGCCCTGTTACACATGATCCAGATCTCATAGTTTGTCTGCAGCTGATCACTGAGGTTAAAGAATGTAACAATGTTGTGTGATACACTGCCGTTTGACCGTGTCCTGTCCTTGAGATAAGATGAGGTTAAAACCTCTATAGCCATGAATGCAGACAAGCCCAACTCTTTCTCCAAGTGGTTAAGATGCTCGCTTGCGGTGGGCAGGGTTTCTGCTTCATGCCCGGCTTCCGCCCTGCTACATTTGCTTTTAAAATGAAATTCATTTTTCGTGGTCTAGGGTACTGCTGATTAACATCAGGGCTGAATGCATTTACATATTTGATTGACAAGGAATATTTCGTCCTGTAAGTTTTGATCCAGTCATTTTGATCAGGGAAAATATTCCAGGAGCGTCCTTCAAAAGATTTGTTGCGTTATTGGAGCTGACGAGACATAATCAGTGTGTGTGTAGGAGCAGGGGTAGATGTTTTTGGAAGCATGGCTGCTCCTTGGCCTGGTCCAGCCATTTTAATGCTGACGTATTGTTTGTCTATGTTGACGGAGTCACCACCAATGTCCTGGGAGCGTTCCCCACAGACAGCCTGCTCCTGAGGCATGCTCATGAGATTTACATCTTCGCTGCTTGTGCAATTCCTCCTCCTTGGATAAAGAGAGCACTTCAGTGCTGCCAGTCCAGCAGCTATCACATCGTAATTCATCCAGAATGTTTAAAGATGTTTTTTAAATTAAGTTGTCCTTACAACTAAATTTTTTCCCCCACCCATATCATGTTACATTTTTCCATGACAGATAATGTATTATAGACATTTTAATATATAACAATACATTCTCTGGATGGGGGGCCTCATCCCAATCTAATGAATAATAGAACAAGTTCATACAGTGCCTGCCAAGCAGATTCTCCATGCAACAAACTGAGATGAAAATGCTGCAGAATAAAACATTATGAATAATTGAAAAGGTTATTGAACAATTCATCATTTCCATGCCGGATTGAAGGTCAAATCCTGTGTAAAAAAAATAAATAAAAATTAATATATGTATGTGTGAAAACAGTTCAATTGTAACATTAATCCCTAAACATGTATTGATTAGTACTTGCAGTGTAATTATTGCCGTATTCTCTTCTTTGTTGTTTAATTTATATGTTAATGATTTGGCAAGTATACATTTTTCAGAATGTACCAGCAGTGTTATTATGTTTACAGATGGCACTACATTATATAAAGCAATTATAAATCCAGAAACAGACTCATTTAGCTTCTCGACATGATATCAATCTTGTTTATGATTGGTTTGGAATTTAATATTTGAAACCGAACATTTCTAAGGTTCTGCATTCTCTGTGTTCGTAATAGACCTGGGCTGTGAAGTCTCCACAGAGCTGCTCTGACCGTCAGTCTTTTTCGCCTTCAGTTGTGTCGTTATTCTTTTTCGGAACAGCCTTGGGGTTCTGGAATGCCCTTTCAGATTAATTGTCAACCCTCTCAGGGTGTTCTGTGTGTGTGTGTATGCGTGCGTGCGTGCGTGCGTGCGTGCGTGCGTGCGTGCGTGCGTGTGTGTGTGTGTTTATGTGTATTTTTATTGATATTACTCTGGAAGTATAAGAATTGTTGTATTGTTTATTACTGAGTATGGTCCACTTAGGTCTCTCTTTGTATTAGTGTTGCTCTATTGAGCTGTACCTGTGCTGGCCCTATGGGCACAAAGTGAAGAAACTAAACTAAACTTTGTGTAATTATTGCCATGTTCTAAAGAGATAAAGTGGATGCAAAGTTGTATTGAACATTAAATATGGACACGTGATGTTTTCTGTGTCTGTTATCTCTTTTTTTATGCAGCTAATTTGAAACTCATTGCCAGCTTTCATCACTGTACATGAAGTGAGAGTTACTGTAATGATAAAATATGCATGCATGAGACATAAAAACAGTTTTAGCAACCCTGGTCACATAGTTGTTGAAACCAGTGTGCTAGACAAAACGATATTGTCTCTAATTGACAGGAACCACAGGAGTAAATGCAGGAGGGGCATTTGTAATTGAGCGATTTCCTACCCACTACTGGGAAGCAGCCGGAACTCAAGCTATTTTCTAAAACGTTGAGGAAGGCAGTCCATACAAAACCCATTGAAGCCAGTAAAAGGTTTTCACATTTTATTAGCACTCCTGTAGTTTTCATAGCTGATAGAAAACAGAAGAATTATTATTATTTTTTTTTTTTTAAGTCTAACTTTAAATCCTTTAATGCATCTGTGGATTTTTTTAATATTTTCTTTACAAAAAAAAAAAAAAAAAAATCCTATAGAAAATTATTTTAAAAAGTTGGGATCCATGCATCATTCAAATAACATAAAAATAAAATTAAAAAAATCACACAGTGGCATGTTATAGATCTGTTACAATCATATTCATACAAAGAGGTTATTATTTAGTTATTTTATAGAAGTACAAAGCCTGCTTCCAGTCACCATGCAATCTCATCACCAGCTGATATTCCGAGCATGTTTCTAGGGAGATCAGAGAGCAAACCCAGGGCACCTACTCCAAGAAGCTCTTTGCATTTCATTAAGAAGTCACAGATAACGCAGAGTTCAACTCCCTATGAATTAGAGATAGTAGAAATCTGCTCACCCAGTACTGAACAGTGGTGCAGATATGAAAAACACTGACAGCTTCCGCTTATTGCATTATTGTACATTTATTATGTCAGCCTAATGTGAACATAAATACATTTTAATTTGCATTCACCTTTTTAATCGTTGAGATCAGAAATGAAGGTAGCATGAAGGACAGGTTTTTATTATTATTATTTTTTAATGCATTGTTGTTGATTTGCTATATTGGTAACACTTTACAATAATGGTTGCAAATTCATAATGAATTCATTCTGAATAACACCTGAATATCTGGTGCAATTCTGTAACTAATGATGTTGATTACAGGTTTAGGCACGCACTGTGAGAAGTGTTAATCCATGCGTGAATGCATGCCTTATACATGTGATCAGCATCGATTGTTACAAAGGAACATGGAATGAATAAACAGGGCAGAATTCTAAATGAATGACTTTAGAACTCAGAGGAAGTGCCGAAGATATTCAAGTGTCATTCTTGTGGGATTCCATCAGACTGCATTATGAATCTGTGGCCACTGTTTGAAGGTGTTACCATTATTCTACATCTACACAGACTTGCTGCATACAAACCCCATAATAATCGTTTACAACACCAGAGTGAAATGGGATACAGAACTCGGTGCAATGCTTTTAGTGTCCAGCAGATGGCTATGCCTTCCAATAAGTGCTATATAGGTGTAAAGTACTGATTCTTTCCTGCAGGTGACAGTAATGGGTTGACTGTGCAGCAGGAAAGTAGAGCTGTCAAATGCAATCGATAAGGGTTGATTGGTTTCTCTCCGGAGTTAAAGTGGTACTAAGAGCCAGCTCATGAGAAAAGAATAATGCTCAATGCTTTCCTCATTGATAAAGTATTTCATGTCCCACTACAACCGCTCTCTTTTTGCTTAGTATTTAGTTTTGTTTCACAGAACAGCTGTTAAATGCTGGACAGCCAGGTTTTTTTTTTTTTGAAGGATAATCTCTCTATTTGATAGATCTACTGTAAAAGAGCTGTCACTCGTGTCAGGTTTAGCATGTTGAAAAGGTGTTGTCCCAAACACAATATTGTGCAAATGCAATACTGCAAAAACCTAGCTTCATAATACCCAAATCAAGTTGAACCTGCTATACAGAACAGTAAATACATTCAGAAGCAGGGGCCTCCTGTAATGGACACCAACTATCTGTTGTTTCCCAACATCTATCTATTATTGCTCTTGCTCTATGCATTAAATATGCATCTAATTCAGTTCCAAGAAGCCAGCTTCTTCTGTAGTGCCAAGGGCAAATTCATAAAAGGTCCTGTGGAACATAATAGAATACTAATGAACGTCTTATAAAAGAGTGACACTTCCTAATGTACGTTAGGAATACAAGCTCTACAGATGCAGCAGTGCCATGTGGTTCCTTATTGTACCCGACGCCAACCCAGAGCCAGCGAAGAGAACAATCTTGCATTTTCAGTAATCTCACAGTGCTTTCTTTAATAACAATGCCACACATAAAATACACAGTAACATCAAGTGATATGATACCAGTAATATTGTAGAACAGGCAACAGGCATGTGGTCATAGTTAATATGTAACACTTTAATTGACCTTTATTAAAAAACAAACAAACAAATAATGGACTATTAACTAGCTATTTATAGTATCATGTGTACTCCAGACTAATCTTTTTCTGTTGCTACACATAACTAATTTTCTCATTGCATACATATTGAATTCAGATATGCCATTTATTTCCACTGAAATGCACTTAAATGATGTTCAGCCAATTATCCTAATGCCACTTCACGGAAAGTGTGCACATTTGGTATTAATTAAACATCCCTTTTATCAGTATATGACCCCTAGTGGGGAATCATGGCAAGCTGCACCCTTGATGAATATGCTGCAGAGAAATAAAGCAATTATAAAAGCAGCAGAGATGACCCACTAAGCACAGAGTAAACTAATAGCTGCAGCAATCTGCTCTGACTAATGACTATCATTTCACAGGTGGAAGCTGAATACGCTCTGCTCCTGCAATTCTGGCTTTGGGACACATTGCTGCATTTTGTTTATTAAGTTATAAATACAAGTTATGTATTGGGCAGGTTGGTACAATTAGAGTGCATAAGTGTAACTAAAACTTAGGGGTAAAAACACACACACATCCATGCACACACGCACGCACACACACACACACACACACACACACACACACACACACACACACACACACACACACACATATATATACAATGTTAGCACTTTAGGATACATATATAGACATAGTTATACAATTACTTTTTAATAAGTGGGTAGTTACCAGTGGTTCCTTCTTACATTAGTTTAATCACATTGAAGTGGCATTTTGTAATAACATGGATTCTGTGTAATTATGTACTTATTACATCAGTCGTTACCAAGTTAGATTCGCCAATGTTGGTAGTTGCATGGTTATTTCCGTGATAGTGCATTATTACAGGATGAGAGGCAGATGCTATTTGAACAAAGTATGTAATAACTAAGGTTAATACATTAACACATTGTGTTAACAATGAACACATTTCATGAAAAATGTTGAGCCAAGCTGACCTTGTTTTGACATTTTTCAGGTGTTACTAAATGTGTCTAATTCAACACTGTTGTATTTAATATACCACCGTTTTTTAAATGTAATTCAGAGACATGTGTGTGAACTCTATGATGGTATGAGAGGTTGCCCTTCCACTTTGAAAAAAATATATATGAATGCATTTTTAATGATGAATCATAGATAGCAAAGTTAACATTGTTTAATTATACACGCAGTGTCGACTGAAGGGGATACAATATTGAATTAATTAGTGTCAAAATTGGTCCATCAGATGCTGCACATTTACCATTGTAACTTACTGCACATTGAAACAGAAAGACAATTTGTTGAGCACAGTTTATCTTGGTTGACATTTTGACAGATGGTCTCCAAAGCTGCTAATATATATATATATATATATATATATATATATATATATATATATTTATATATATATATATATATATATATATATATATATATATATATATATATATATCTATATATAATATATATATTCT
>NW_024472778.1:0-14222 GCF_017654505.1 Polyodon spathula | reverse complement strand
TATTGTTTTATAGTTACGGTATGTTATGACTAGGGCTTCTGATTTTCGGTTTTAACCGATAAAAAACTATATAAAACACCCCCGATAAAAAAAATAAATTTAAAAAATCGGTGTATATCCAATTCATGTTACTCAATTCACGTTGACTTGACCTCTTTCTCTGTGTGACGGTGCACGCCCGCCCCTGTGTTTGTATTTTTGTATTATTATTGTTATTTAAATGTATTTTGTACTATTATCAGTGTAAGTGTGTGGCAGCACAGCAGGGTGAAAACTCTGCCAGAACACGGGTGTGTGTTGTGTGGGGAGTATTGAGTAGGGAGGAAGTTAAAACACACATGGGAATGTGGCTGGAGCCGTCAAGAAAATATCGTTGGGGTTTAGGGGAGTCTTTTCAGCCGCGTGTATGTGAAACCCGTGGCTCTGTCTAAAACCGAGTATTTGAAAAATTTACATTATTTTTGTTTAAACTGTTTGCTTTGCCCTTGTGCCTGTTTGTTTGTGTTTCGCGAATAGCAATGGCAGCCCATGTCCTAACACTGTTCACGACTTTTCTAAATCACCAGAGTCTTTAGCACTGGCAGCCCATACCTCAATTAAAGTGCAACTTCCTCTGAAGGAGGAGGGTGAGGCCAATTAAGTCATTGTCGCTTAATGAACCATTTGCATGCATTATCAAACAAAGCACTGCAATCTATTCATGTAGTTAGTCTTTCTGAAACTGCCTACTCTGCATGAAAACTAAAAATGCAATAAACGGTGCGATACGAGTTCAGATTTGTTAAATTATTTCTTAGCCAAGCAAAAGAACACAATAGCACTCTAACAGAGGTCTATATTATGGTATTAAGGTAAAACGAAAAGCTTATTGTCAGAGTCCTAACAATTAAAGATGTGCTCAAACCTTACAAGTGTTTCTGTATGGATTTTCCTTAGATTAAAGAGAATATAAACACAGTGTAATCGCTGTTCTGGCAAACACAGAAGATGAACAAGCTGAACCTCATGTTAATTATGCAACGTTAGCTTTTGCAGGGTTTTGCTACCAATTTAATCCATTTTGTCTGAAAACACACTCTACTTATCTGCTTTTAGAAATCCCTGCACAAACCACACTTTGAAATCTTTGGATGCATGAAAGCTACTGCAAACATGTTGTTTATTCTCTAACTAACGCATCCCCCACCAACTGTCTTAAAAAGTTTTTTTTTTTTTTTTTTTTTTTTAAATCAGTCATACTGACCAAAAATAAATACATAATAACTTTCAACTATGAATAAGGTTTCTATAATCAAATTGACATGCTTACTGTAATTGTCAAAATATAACGGCCACCCTGTGTATAATGCACACCCTGTGTATAGCATGCATGATTGAGCAAATTGTGTTAAAAGACATGTAGAAGGTCTCCTGGTGTTATAATGCATATCTCTACTAATTGGTATACCTTTCCGTACCATGGTATATATGGTATCTCCCACAATTTGTAAAAGCATGCACTTTAACCTCTAAATGTGACGTGTTGTAATGCAAAGAATTATTCAACTTAAAATAAACATTTGCTTGCAAAACTGAAGCTGCACGATCATCCATCTCACAATGTTTTGTTTAAACGATTAGGCACAGAGTAAAGAGTTGTTTGTCCCTAATTGTTTAGCTGATAACTGCTGGCAAATATGTGATTCTGGCAGCAATCTTCAGCAGGAATCCATTATCTAATGACAGCTCTGTAGCATAACAGAGGTGTGTGTGCCAGATTGGAAGCAAATATGCCTTCATTCAAAAGTAAAGTCCCCATCTGGTCATTTGTTAGGGCATTCGAGGTCTGAACTGTGGCCTTGGTGAAGTGTGGAGTGACATGGCAAAGCACAGCCTGATAATGTGTCAAGGGGTGGAATAGTAAAGAAGATAATACCCCTCAAAAACATGAATGCAAACATATGGTTTGTCTAATTTCTAATTGTCCCAGAAAAAGAACTGGCCTTCCGTTGCTAACGTGTATTCTGCTGACGTCTGAATTAAAGAATATTGTATTTATTAGGTTATTTTGAAGGTAAAACATATTTGTATTTGTGTTCTTGTTTTTTGTTTTTTTTCATTTTGCACAGTGCTTTTAAGTAGACGCTTTTAACAGTAGAACCGCAGCGGTTATAATAATACCTACAACCAGGTATGATTGGTCATAATGCGCCGACAGTCATTATGACAGTTACATTTTAAACAACATCAATATTAAAATGAAAGACAAACTATCAGATACAACTCAAAAGTTTAGTTCAAGCACATCATGTTAAACATCTGCACAGCTGAATCGTTGTATTTAAACGAACAATTAAACATAAAAGGGTTCATTTTCTAACTTACCGCATATAAAGCACTACTTCAAAAAATGAAAAACTATAATATTAAATAAACACTTCAAAAGAAACTAGTGTGTAAACATGTATATGTACATAAAAAACTGCAAAAACAAAAGTCGTTTTTAATTGACATGAGATCAAATCAATATATTCTTTTCTGACGTTAACAAACCCATGTGTTACCATGGTTATGCAGCCTCTCATCTCATTCATAACACCAGTTTGCAACTCGCTTCTGGATCAGTGGGAGGCCTTTCTTATTGCTTTTACCAGTTGTTGTTGGTAAGAGTCCATTGTTAGGCTCCTCAGACCTTGTCTTAAGTCTCCTTCTCTGAAATGACACTCTAAGCATTAATTCATTTCTGTTCTCTACTATATTAGCCAATTGCTTTCCAATAAACAAAAAAAATGAAATATATAATACAGGAAAAAAGGGTCATTGCATTATAAAAGAATATATGCTGAATACCAAAACACAATATTGCTTGTAAGCATGGATGGCATACATTAAACATGCTTCTCCCTGGTGCACCAGTCTATTTTGAGATCCAGTCCCTAAACCTAACACTGCAATATTCCTATTATTATTACTATAATACAGTGATACACACTTACACAGTGCATCAGAAGAATTGATTTATTATATAGAAATTATAACAATTTTTAAAACTACGCAGTGAAATATATAACTGTGAGAATCCACCTGTCAGGCTCTTACCACCGCAGTTGAAAAGAACTGTGGCTTTGAGCGTTTTGTCAATCAAGGGCAAAGCGACTCATCCCTTTGCAATCAGCTTCTGGGTCACTGCGAAAAACAGGACTTTGTGTAGCCTGAACCAGTAATCCAGTAACATCATCAAGCTCCAAGAATAAAAATCTCATGAAAGATATCAGGTGCCCATGGGACTGGTATCATCAGCTACGCTAGCCCAACTCGAAAGCTATCTTTCCTATCTTTCTGCTTCAGTTCCACACCAGGCTGGTGAGACCTAGATACTGCACATGGAGGTATTATGAGGGCGGTTTTGTGAACATACCTAACAGAACAAGGGATTATATCTGCTGAGATCGTATTGCACATGAATCAGTTACGTGTGCAGTAAAACCTTTTGTGTTAGATTGCTTTAGCCCCTCAAGGTACCTAAGGATTTTGTTTCAAGCATCTCATTGCAAAAATAAGAAAGTTAGCACAATTGTGTTTGTGGGACACTGGCAGGGCAGGAGCTTTGCACTTGAAGAGTGGGTTGTGTGTGTGTGTGTGTGTGTGTGTGTGTGTGTGTGTGTGTGTGTGTGTATATTCACGAAATAATTCACGAAGTACCTGACTTTCCTGGCAGAGCCTGTCTGCTGTATGTGATTGCCAGCTGGGGGATCGAATCAGCAGGTAGGTGTGTCAGGTATAAAAAGGTGCTCTTAATTCACCTCAGGGCTGCTGCAAAGCCAAGGTCAACGGGCTGAACATCGTCCATGCTACCCGGAGAAAGAGACTTAAAGACCTTGCTGTATCCTCTGATCGCTGTGAGAGTGACCCGGGATCAGAATGTAAAGAAAGTGAAAGCACTGACAGCCGGACGAGCAGTTTTACGTACATTACCCTGTCCTCAGTGTTCTACCATTGTAGGTAGTGTCACGTGAGCTGTTCACTGTATGCAAATAAATCCAGTTCGCCTGCGGGGTGTATCAACTTCAGCTTCCATCTCGGTCTCCCGTCTGTCACTGAACAGCAAATGCAGCAGCCTGCCACAGACACATAAGTCCCATGTAACTTAAATGCATGATTAACTGGTGTGTTGTAATAAATGGACTGTGTGAGAGTAACAAACAGTCATGGGCATCAAAAAAAAAAAAAAAAAAAAAAAAAACATGGTTTGAAACGTTTTTTTATGTTTTTTGTTTGGTGGGATCATATGAATTCACAATAAATATTGAAGAATGTTTACAGGAAGCAATGTGTGTACAATATAATTATTTGTGACAGTTCCTAGTTATTTAAAAAAAGGATTACCATAGACAGTAACCCAGTACAGTACTACAGTACTATACACAGATATGGCTTTACAAATATATAGGCATACATTTATTCTGCTAAAATTTTGTTGGTTGTAAATAATTCAATGCAAACCATGCATGAGGGGAATACTGTGCATAGCTCTTCACTGGGCACCGAGTTGTGTAGATGGATTAATGGAATTTAAAACAATGCATTTCTGCAGAAGTAAATGGAGAAGGGAGGTGTTTCTCCTTTTATGAGAGCTGTGCTTTATGTAGTAACTCAAGTGCTCTCTAAACTCTTTCTTATGAAATGTTGCCGTGGTGCTTTAGTCTAAAAGCAAGAACACGCCATTCAAAGAAAAAATCCAGTATGATGGTCAGCTTCTCCTTTTTATTAGCCATTAAAAACAGAATTCATTAAACCACAGCAACCTTGATTTTTATACCAGAAAGTGGTTAATACAAAAGGGGGAATTTTATCCAAAGTACTTCTGAGACTTGCCAGTGAAGCACTGCTGATGTGTGTGAATTGAGGTCTGGCTATTGACTCGCCGGACATTTCTGAGTAGGAGAGGATGCCATAAAAAAAAAAAAAAGTTGTTTCTCAGGAATCTTTTTACCCCACTGTACAAGCCTTTACAACAAACTGAGGACCTTCTGCTTGCTTATGAAAGAACCTTCCCACTACATCACCCTGTCCTCAACACTGAACCCCTCCGAGCCAGTGGTGTTTTTAGAGCCCTGCATGCCCCTCCCTTGATGGGCGTTCCAAGCCATTACAGCTGCAACCATGGAGCTAATGAACCTCGTCCAAGCTGTGACCCTGTATTATTAAACAGGCTGAGATGGAAAGGGGGGGTTGTTATGTCTTATTGAACACAGCACAAGCGATGGGTTTATAATGTAAAATGAGTCAGGTTGTGTGAATAATCCAACAAGTGATTAAATGGCTCCGTTCTCGAGATTGCTAAACAGCGCCGATAAGCAGGGAGGTTTTCGCAGACGTGTATCCAACAGAGAGAAATGCTAGTGACCAAAAAAAAAAAAAAAAGTTTTGAGAAGGCTTTCTTTTAGGATGCCTGTGTTTTATATATATATATATATATATATATATATATATATATATATATATATATATATATATATATATATATATATATATAATCCGTTGCATTTCACTGGGAGAATATGATGATCCTGACACAACGTAATATGAATGAACTGGTTCTTGCTCTAACTGGCTGGAGGGGGATGATGACACACACACATTTAAGCCACAAGCTCATTTTAGATAACATGCACATGCACTGATGGTTACAATATCAAAAGCTGAGTCTGCGCCATACCCAGACCAGTACCAGTATATATCAATTGAGAAACACACATCCCACCATCCTTTGGTTTCACCGTCCCTCATTCCTGACAGAGTAAATTGATTATCTTCACTAAGATTCATTAGCTGCTCAGAAACTATCTGTGTCCAGTGGCTACAGATATTATTTGAACAGGGGTGGCAAGAAAAATAATTGCTTTCAGCTTCATTTAATTACAGATCTTTTGTGGTGTGGATGGTACAAGGTTATTTTTAATGCAATTACACTGGACGTCAGTCCGCGTTTGGATCATTTTACTGTCTGCGGATGTTTTACTCTTTCCCATTAAGTTTCATGTCCCTGTAGTTACAGCTACAGTGCAGTGTGCATGCTTTTATTCAATTAACAACCAGGAAGTGTTAGCTGTTATTATTGCATTATTCGATCCACTGCCCTCTAGTGGTTCATTTTATTATGCTCTTTATGAATTTTAAATTATTTTCCACTAATCCAGTAATGGTCATGTTTAAATCTAATACAATAGAAATTTAATACCAGTTATTACTTTTAAAAATCATGCTTTAACCCTATTATTATTATTATTATTATTATTATTATTATTATTATTATTATTATTATTATTATTATTATTATTATTACTTATTTGTAGTGCTAACTTGCTATGCAAAAGTTTACAGTAGTAGATTTGCAATGTGTCAGTTTACTCCAATTTCTATGTTTTATTTTATTTGTACAAACATAATGAATAATATAACCGGGTAACTGCTTATTGTTATTGAAGCATATCCACTGGTAAAGAATAGGCCTTGGTTACCAAAGAAATGTCACCTTTTAGTACGACGCACTATTTTTATCGTACTACAACTGTAGTTAAATGTCATCCCCAAAGGTTATATTGAACTGCAGAGTCCAAAGACACTTTTCAAAATTGCAGAAGGCCAACCCACTTCAAGAAATGCTCAGCACTTTGTTAAATGTTAAAATGCTTTAGTTTAAGTGTTCCTTTCTTGTAATGTGGCAGGAGATATTTAAGCCAGACAGATCGAAAGTGGAAAAGGATGGGTAGTGATGGTATTGGGTTTTTGTTGTTGCACTAAGCTGCCTTATCTTTGGGTGGGATCAACTTTCACTGACTTAGCAGGGGAGCACCAGTTTCCTTGCCTTACACGACCATGCTCTGCCTATGGGAATACATCAGCATGTCCTGGAAGCCAAGAAGCTGAGTGCTCTACTTGCTAGAACAGTCAATAAACGAGGCACAGAAGTGCCCAAACGTATCACATTTTAGTCTGTGGACAGACACAGACTTGATAAGAGGGTTATAATATATTTAGGAATGAGGTGTAAGTTAATTCCACTGTGGGTTTTAACACAGGAGCCAGTTATTGGCCAAAGAAAGGACATGGAGCTGAGTGAAGTGCTCATACTAATGCTACCTGAACACTAAATATGACACAGAAGTTAAATGTGGGAAACCGAATCCCATCCATTGCTGGAAATGCAGTAATCAGCAGACGAACACCAGATGCAAAGATGGAATGTAATGTCTTCATTCATCAATACTTTTCAATTCCCAAGAGGGATTTACTGTATTTGATCCTATATTTGTAGGACAGTGTCTATAATCTTTTTTTTTTTTTTTTTTTTTTTTTTTTGTTTTTGTAACAGAAGAGGAGTCTATGAAGCGTATGGATAGTATTTCCAAACTGTTCTGACCTATGGTACTGAAAATAACTCAAGCTTTCAACCAACCAGAGTGGGGAACCAGTGAAGGTTGAAAAAATAGTTGTAGCTCAAAGCAAGAACTGTAAGCATTATCCATGATTTGTTTTAGCTAATCTTACAGTATATTCACACAAACCGATACTCAGTTGTCAGTGAAAATGCAGTTGCCCTTCTGTTTTCATACACTGTCCCGTGCTCCTGTAGCACAGACTGAGTAACAGTTCCTTTGTGGATGAAGATGAGGGTGCATGTGAGACATGGCTAAGAGGCTTGCATACTTGCTACACGATACAACAGTGTGATTTGTGTCATCAAGAACGGCATTCAATAAGAAAAGACTTTGGAGACGTGTTTCTTCTTCCTTCAGTTGTTTTCACTAAAATACTCCTGCATAGCACACCAGAATATGCTTGTGCACAGGCAGCCCCTCCCTTCGTGTATCTAATTGGGCAATTATGGTGTAAATGAAATGTGTTCTACTTTGACACAAGGAGAAGATCCATCCTGACTAACTAACCCTTTTGAAAACCTGAACTATAATTTGCATAAACTGCTCCTGGGAGGTAACAGATCAGTAAACTAAGCACAAAGGATGAGCGTTTCGGTTCATGTTATATTTTTGTCTATTTGACACACTTTGAAATGCGGTGCTTGTGGTGTTGACGTTCACAGAATAAATACATTAAAATACATTTAAACAGTGCATTTGGAAGGTGTTTTATATATTGAGATACAGGAATGGAGAAACATTGAGTACAAGGCTTTCCAATTAGTCGTTCACAATTCTGCAATGCTTTTCAGTAACAGCCTGTGTATATGTACAAGGTTGCTAAAGATAGAAACACATGCAAGTATTATTTGGAAAGTTAATTTGAGAGACATTGATTCATTTGTAAATGTATCGAATTGACAGCTGATTTAACAAATCCTGAAAGAAAGCCAAGTCCTTTTTCAGCTCAGCATGTTTCCAAATCAATAACTATTTGAAATTCAGCCCAGATCAAATCTCTCACAGTCACGTTTGGAGGGGTTCTGCCTTAAATTAGATCACTCTTGCCAAAGAGAATGAGAAGTTTTTCATTATTTTATCTAACGCTGGCTACCTCAGAAAACCAATGTAGGCACAGGATATATCGAGCTTGTATTTTCTTTCTTGAATTCTATGTTGTTGCTGGTGTAATAAGAATGGCTCTATTGTTTGATCTGTGAAGCTCAGGCCTGTGATGTACAATTGAACTCTCCACATTCTGTTTAATGGATGGTGTGAAAAATGGGGAGCTTGAAGCATTGTCTACCTAACTCAAATCATAATTGCTTCCCAAGCCTTTAACTTAACCCTTATTCTACAGTCAATATCAGACTGCAAAATTGCTCTTCAGTCCCACCTCGCAACTACTGAAATAATATTCTCAACACAACAGGTGCTCTTCAAAGTGTGGACAATTTATGTAGACTTATCTGTGGTGGGATGCAACTGTAACTTGTGCTAAATTATTCACAAACAGTAATCTTTCTATTTCTAATGTCACTCAGCAGCCAGAAACCTGAGCAATTATTTGTTCCTGTTAAAAAAAAAAGTGGTTAAGTACCCCTCTCCTGTCAATCACACCGCACTGGGTTCATTATTTAGAAGGCTGGAAATCAAAGCTTTCTTTTTTTTTTTTATAAACTCTCTCCAGAGTATTTCTTAATATAAATTGATATTCAAAGTTAGAAGTTTAGTTATAATATTCATTAATCCTCTTTCCACACTCTATTATGCAATTTACATTTTGAGAAGATGATCATTCCTGGAGAATTGAACAGTACAATTATTTTCTTCCAGGCCATTACTGACAAGGTCAGGCCTACTGCTATGACGGAATGAAAGTCTTCTTTAATAAAGGATAGTGTACGCAACATTTGGTCGTAGTCCTAATTGGCAGCTAGCTATCCCTGAAGAGGCATTATAGCACTGTTGGTGAGGCATTGTTAAATGAGTATAGCAGTTTAAAACAAGGCAAACCAATCATGAATATAATTTCTTAAAACGGATTGAGGAGGAAAGCCTGTGGCTCAGTACCAATGTTAGAACAAGCTTCAAATCACTAGAGCGAGTTTTGCCTTGAAATGCAAAAGTACAGATAGCTTTTTTTTGTACACATTGTACACATTGTGCCTAACCTTGAATGGGTGGGCATGACGGGTGATAAGCAGAAAGAGCCTTTACCTTGCACGATCAGATGGACTCGCGATGCCTTGGGGTTGTTGTTGGTTAGGATTGAGCAGACATAAGGCCCGTCGTCGTAAACGTCCACGTCTTTGATCTGGATGCTGTACTCAGTGCTGGTGTTGTTCAGCAGGATCACACGTGGATCTATCGACCACTTGTCGAATCCTGCAAACAGTATGCTGGAACGATTCAGCCAGGCCACCCTTGTCACCCTGTTATCCAGGTTACACCTGCAACAAAACGCAAAACCAAAGGGGAAGATTTTTAAGTGATTTTTCTTTTTTTTTTTTTAACAATAAACAAACTACAACAAATAACAAATGCATGTGCAGACATATACATATGTGTGTATACAAATACACAAAAAGGTAAAAAAACTAAACAGATCATAAACTAGTCTTAACACTTTATAATACAGTCCCAGCCCATCAGATTTACTGCATAATTAGCTTTCCTCATGAAATCATAAAAAGAAAAGAAAATAGACAGAACTGGACGAACCAAGACGAACCAAGACATCAAAGATCACACTGGACATTTCCATCAGTGTGTTCCATAAGTTTACCAACTAAAGCATCATCATTTTCTGTCAAATATTTACAGTTAAGATTGCCAGTACTGTCGCACAAAGTCACCAACACATACCCCTCTGCGATAAACAGTGCCTACTGTGACACTCACTTCAATAAAAATTCTTAAAATAACCAAAAGAATAAAGAAAATACAATGATGTTATTACTTCAACCACTGCATACACATATGTTATGTTATGAACACATATTGTACTGTTTACAATGTAGAACCACATTGCAGCCTTTTGTTCTTACAATAATCATATATATATATATATATATATATATATATATATATATATATATATATATATATATATATAGACACACACAAAGTATTTGGTTTTAGTCCTGTGACCTACAGGGTGATAAGATACACAATACTCTTTGAACGCCAATGCCTGGCTAGAAGAAGCCTGTACAGTGCGTGGTGCCAGAAGTCTAATGGTTACAGCAAAGGGCTCTGAGCCAGGGCAAATTCCACTGGCAAGTCACTTAACATCCTTCAGCCTCCAAGCCAAAGAAGCTGGAGCAGGAGTTGTATTGGATACGTAAAGCTGGAAGAAACAAAGACAGAGACTAACTAAGATCAGACAACGGCTGAAAGGACAGTCAGCATTCCCACGCACTGATGATGTGATTGTACTCTGCATCTTACAGGGATCTCTATGGCTGATGAGTTAATTGAAAACGCTGCTGTGGTGCTTGGTAGGTGATGTGGTTGGTAGAAAATCTAGATGAAAAAAAAGATACCAAATGATCAAGGCTGGGAACAGACGTGACATGACTGAGGGCATAAGTAAGAGCTGATGGCTTGAGCAGCTTGCTAAGTACCCAGTGCCTTGCTGAGACTGCATCCCTCTCAAAGGACCAGGTTAAACAGAATGTGGAAGTGGAATTTTTCACTCAGTAAGATGCTATTTGAGCTCAGCGGGGTGTTCTATATAAACAGAAAATGCCTACTGCAGCCTTTATGGTATAAATATTGAGAGCACTTAAAGACGTGAAAAATGTAAAGGTTGTTCTATTCAGACTCCGAGCTCTCCTCAACTATGATTAAACTTCTTCCCTTCGTGTTTAAAAGGTTAACGCTGGCAAGAAGAAAGCTAAACATTTATTTTTTCAACATGTTTTATAATCCAAGTTCCTTCCTGTTAATTCTGTTTCTGCTCTATCTGATTATGCTCGGCAGCATTCATCTCGCTCCTCGACTACACCACCTTCTTCGCAATCAGAACTTGTTCGGGCTCTGACCTGAATATCATACAAACTACGGTTCTGCATTAGGAGATAATAATGGTCTCTGTCAAATACATGCACCATTTAGCCAACTACAAAGCTACTCATTTATTTAATTTGCATAGAATTAACTGAACCCGCCTCTGCATTATGGTAACAGCAACATCACACATGCTATCTGGAGTGTTGATTTATGACATATTAAAAGAAAGTGAAGATTCTGAACTGGCGGAGTCGTTTAGGGGGGGTCTGACCCCACTAAAACACAGCTGTAGTACAATATGGTGCTTATTAAGCATAGGTTGGGAGGGAAGTCACTTAACTAGAGCTATGTCACTTCGCTTGGTGTATAAACTCCTAGTATTCCAGTCAGCACATGCTAGCTTCAGCATCCATCCACCTCCCCCGTTCTGGGCTATGTATAAATCTTCATTTGCCCTAGTACTGTATGTGCGGAAGTGCTCTGTGATGCAAACTATTTGATATCATATTCATTCCAATGCATTAGCTGCTATTTGTGTGGTGTTAAACTCATTGGGAGTTTATGGCTATTTGTTGTATAATTATATTCAGGGCTAGAAAAATCATTACAAAATAACAAATTCAGACTTAGATGTTACTCCCATGCAATCCTATCAAATGCTGTTGAAACTCATATGCATGTGCATGTCTTATTTTAAAGTGTTAAGTGAAATTTCAGGTGGCTGTCACACCAATAACAATAATAATGTACATGACAGTGAGAAATAAAGGCCGCAGACCAAAGCTACCTTTTCATAATTGTCAGTGCCTCTTGCCTCATCTTGCTGTGTAAAGGAAGACAACCCCGTCCTTCCGGTCTTATCAATTCTGGCTGTGCCTCTCTCAATCAAAAAAAGTTTTACATTCAAGTATTAATGCCCAGATGTCCCAGGACCATAATGGGACTTTCTACAGATTATGTTCCCAGCTGTACCAACACTGTATACCATGTTTATAATGGGGAAAACTATTTAAAGTATAACCAACAGCCTATAAATGTAGTTCAGCTGGTTGGGAAATATTGGGACTGGGATTGACTGGACCTTTCAGGGAAAACCTGGTTACTCATTTCCATCACAATTTATAATGCAGTTTTACAGAGCAGCACAATGTGTTACACATGGCTCTGGGGTCCTATTAATGAATCTAACCCTAACCCTAACCCTAACCCTAACCCTAACCCTAACCCTAACCCTCCCCATCTATAGTTACTCTTTTCTATGTGGTTGCTGGTTGCAATGGTTGCAGCCACACACCTATTTAATAGTAACAACTACTATCACCATGTGAAATTATTAATATGAAAAAAATATTCTGTATCATCTTTTCACAGACAGTTAATATTTAATGTATTTTTAATAACCCATCTACTCTATTTGCACAGGACAGCTATTATTATTATTATTATTATTATTATTATTATTATTATTATTATTATTATTATTACTGTCCCAAAACTAAGCAGAAACACGCTTACAGCATGCATCAACTACTTTGTTAATCAACTTTTCAGTATTTTATTCAGGCACATTGATATTAATTGTAATAGAGGTTTAGTAGCAGCTTCCTTGCCTTAAAAGATTTTATTTTTGAATATTAATATTGCTGGGTTTGTTTTATGTATAGAAACATTTTTTATAAGATCATGTAGAGAACTGTACCGTTCATGTATCACACAAGCCTTCCGGCGCATAACTCAAATTTATAAAAAACATAGTCAAAAATATATTAATAATTGATGTGGAAGCTAAAGTTCCACTCTGTTAATATTTGATAGCGCATTAGTTTCATGCAGGATCTATAATTGTAGTGGAATATCACTAGCAACAAGGGAAAAACAACATACAACCGATTCAGTCAAAGTCTGCATCAGTATTTGTGTATGGTTTACAGCAGCCCACTCCATTGCCTTGCCTCTCGTTAGCATTATTAACATTTTTGCTGACCCCCCCCCCTCAACTTTTATGGTGCTGCTAATGTGTTGGTTGATTTTTTTTTACCTTAATTCAGGATATTGAACATTTTATAAAGTATCCTGGACCCTCTGCTGTACTGTAGGTAACATTGTAATTACAGCCAGCGATGTCTTTAAATATCCAAATTGACTATAGCAAAAAATGCATTCATAATGTATTGAATAGCAGATTTCTTATTTTAAGATATATATATATTACTTAACTTAAGCACTTAGATACTTATCCAACCAATACATGTCCAATAATGATACAAAAATAAGCAAAACAACTAAAAATGAGACTATTACAACTGTCCAAATACATCTTGTAAAGGGCTACCAGTATCTGAAGATAGCCAGTTGGTCACTAAGTAAGCACTGTATTAATTTATTTTTTACTATAACCAATTTAGCATCAGGAGCATATTTTTCATAAAAGATGATAGGTGTCGACACATTTTTATAAAGCATCAGATTTGTGTCAGTATAATTACCAATGTAAGGCTGGCACTTGCGTTTATGACAGGCAAAATGCCACTTCTTAATGCAATCAGATTCCACTCAACACCTCCATGCCGAACGTAATCACTTAATATTCCTCACGTCAAAACACCTGCAAATCTATCATGTTCCCCGTCACTTACCCTGCAACGCGGCAGAATCGCAGTGTGAATGAATGACGAGCTCAGATCATTCATGTTGGCAGGCCCAATGACACTCAAACGTCCTCATTGATGCTTTTTTTTACATATTCGCACACGGGTCTAAACTAATTACCTAAAACTCAAATGGCTCTGTTTGGCTTCCTCACAG
>NW_024472777.1:0-5284 GCF_017654505.1 Polyodon spathula | reverse complement strand
TCCCTGCCTCTATGTATACAGCTGTGCCGGGATTCAATTATTAAAAGCAAATGCTTTTATCCAAAGCGACTTACATAGACTAGAGGGTGAACGAAGCATCAACAACTGCTGCAGAGTCGCTTACAATAGGACCTCGGTTTTACAGCTCATCTGAAGGATGGAGCACAAGGAGGTTAAGTGACTTGCTCAGGGTCACACACAGTTAGTCAGTGGCTGAGCGGGTATTAGAACCGGGGACCTTCTGGTATCAAATCCTTTTCTTTAACCACTGGACCACAAAACCTACTGCAATGCCAGGACTAGTTTTAATCTGAACAGCCTCTCATACAATTTATCATAAAAACAGACATCCGAGAACGTGTGACTTTCATTTTACTTGTCTACAGAAATAGTTTCTATGAACTTTACCATGTACTATTGCATAGCAGTTTCACCCATTCCATGTTTAATACAAGCTTGAAAATATATTCACAGTATTTAAATGAGGGTCTTGTGTCTGGTAAAATCCATCACCGCACAGGAAAGGTTCATTCAAGGTAAAGTCACTGGAACTCATAAATCACATAAAAAATGCTATGAAAATGTGAAGACATTAGAAATATGGCATGTTATCCCAGCAGATGTCAGCATTACTCCAACAAAAAGAAGCAGCCCATCCTTAGCCTGTATATTAAGAGCTGGTCGAGCTGTATTCACCTCCATTGAAAAATGTTACATTTAATGAATACTGCAAAATGCTGTATATATAAAAAGCCCTGTTTGAACTTTAAGGTACACTGTAACCCATCACTACAGAATGGCTTTCTAAAAGTTCATAAGGTGTGATAAATATGTATAAGTGGTAAATACAAGCCTGGTTGTTAATGCACCTCTCTTCTGAAGTGCACATGACTGGGCAGTTTAATTGGACAGCTTTTTAATGTTCTGTATAACAGTACCCATTAATTTAACTTGAGTTTTCTATTTTTCAAATCCAGTTGTTCAGATGTTCTTTGTCAAATCTATTGGCTCGCATTGTTTTTAAGCGGCTGTTGGTTGTGCGTTTGTAACATATGAAAAGGGATCACTGCGGTAAAACAGGATGGCAGCTTCTGAGCTCCCCAGACTAAGCAGGCTATCCATTTCGCTACACGGTCCATTATCTAAACAAATCTACTCCAGATGGGTGAGCATGGGTTAATCGCCCGATCTGTTGCTTGACAACCGGACAGAATAAATCGTGCAATGCAGGGTAATGTTTCTGATCAAGGCAGACACAAAAGAAAAGGGCCACCATTTGAAAAATCACACAGGATCAGAAGTTTAATAAATCTGTTGGGCACTTCTCAGGCTCTTACGTGAGGACTCTACAATTTACATGTAATCAATAAAACCTAGATACTTATCCCTGATCATAATGGAAATACTTTACATTAAGTATCTATTGATCGAGGGCTGCGAAGAGGAATAGACCTACGGCATTGATAATAGAAGAGATGTGCTTTCTAACTTAGAGAGGGGTAAAGAGATTCCCCTTGTCCCATGGAGAGCTGCCCTCTCCAAGGCTGAGAAGCAACCGATACTTCCCCCAAGGGAGATCTAGAGGTGGGAAAATGGAAAAATGACATTATATATATATATATATATATATATATATATATATATATATATATATATATATATATATATATATATATATATATATATATTTTGATAGTTCTAGTAAAGAGTAATCTCACCGTTCAGTGGAGAGGAAAACCACCCCTTTATTTTGGAAGGAAACCTCGGGTGGTCCCATCAGAGAGATGGCCCCCACACTTAGCATACTAACAAAATAAGTTGGGCATAAGATAAATGTATATCGCATTTATAAATCTGTACAGTACGCCTATACATTATACAATACTGTAGTAAAAACCTCTCGCTGGATTGCAGGGTGCAGCTGGCCTGCACGACTCCGAGGGAGTGAGAGTGAGAGGATAATAGCTTCAAAGCCTGTATGCTGGGTCAACAGGAGCGTGCTGCAGTGCATGGAGAGTGCTGCAGTGCATGGAGCGTGCTGCAGTGCATGGAGAGTGCTGCAGTGCATGGAGCGTGCTGCAGTGCATGGAGCGTGCTGCAGATTTGTTTAGACAATGTAAAGTGTTACATTATGAAGGACTTTTGTTGGACAAGCCTTTAACAGCTGTAAGATAATATTGTAATAGGGTAAAATAACCACACACTCTTAAATACCTTTATAGAAATGTGCCACACAGATATGATTAAGATTAATCCAAGATATTAGATTATATAAACCAATGCTCTTTCTTATCATAGTCCAGGTCTAAATTCCCAAAGCCTGAAAACCATGTTCTTTCCTGCCTACCATATCTGGCTACAATGGGGACGGCAACTGGGAGTCCTGGCGAAATAGGGATGTTATTAGCTTGTCCTATACTTTGCCCTTCATGACTCTCTGGTTGTTGAAATCATATTTGGTAATGAAATCCATCTGATGCTTTAACTAGACTGTTCTGTATATGTTGTTGTTTTTTCCCCCATTTGCTCTACATTATTAATTTCCTAAAGTGCAGTTCTTTAACAAGCAAGAAATCGAGATATTTGTGAAAAGCACGACTAGAATTTTAAATTTTTTATTATTTTGCTGAATTAATGCATTAGCTTTTAAACCTTTGATCCTAGCAACAGCACACCCTTTACTTTGTGTTAAAATTGTAATGTTGCCAAGACCAGTATGCCATATCGGTTTACGCTCCCTTGACTTTACCATGAATTGCTCAGAGAATATAAAACACAGGGCAATTAAATTAGCTTGGGGCACTGATCTTGTTGAAAGCATGGTGGCACTTTCTCATTAAGGAATTCAAAAAGAAATGCTACACTGAAGCACACTCAGAAACGTAGACATCCTCACCAGAAGATCACATCCAAGAAATGAATCTTGGCAGCTAGACAGACAAACATTCCTCATGTGAAATGGATTTT
The DNA here is from genome assembly GCF_017654505.1 of Polyodon spathula. Classification (NCBI taxonomy): domain Eukaryota; kingdom Metazoa; phylum Chordata; class Actinopteri; order Acipenseriformes; family Polyodontidae; genus Polyodon; species Polyodon spathula. Next base: position 2,317 of record NW_024472777.1, on the reverse strand, counting down.
ATTAAAGGTTTTCTAATGCACTCGCACAAATCTATCTGCGACTCTTGGCAGCCAACTTGATCGTGAAGGAGAAACCCGCTAATTATTGTATGGAAAATGCATGTAATTATCATCTAGGGAAATGAGTGATATATTGTGGTCCCATCATTAGGAGGGTGGGCCTTGTGGTGGTAACACACAGAGCTCAATAAACCCATTGCTATCTCCGCTTCCAGGAATGTTTCTGTGCTTTTAGTTTATTTAATGTACATGAACACAGTAAATCAATGCTTCGAAAGCCTTATAAAGCAATGTGTCACAGTTAGCTGGGGTGTTTAAAGAATATTCTGTTATTTAACTTTGATGAATGTATGGTTTAAACTGTAACCTGCACATTTTCAATCACATTGCTAAATCAGCAAAACTACAAGTAATAATAATAATCTGTTTTAATATGAATATGTGCAATGTATTAGTAAGTAATGTTTACTTGATATTAATTGAAATCAGATTACTAAGTGCCTAACCAAATGATGAAAAGTGTGAGCAAATTAAACTGTGTGCAATTGTGCCTACAGAGTGTCATTATAGATACACACAGTGTTTGCTGATGATCTAAAAGAGTGAAGTTGCGTGATGAATCTAAATGAAACCACTGGAATCTAAGATAATGAGTGTCGTGTTAGCTGTCTGTCTGTTAAATATTACACCTTGCACAGGGTGGATGAAAGAAACAACTGTAGTCGATTACCCTGCGGGCGTCTTTGTTTCTGATCTCTGCTCCTTCACAAAATGAAATACTTAACGCAATTAGAAATGGACACTACTTGACAATAGTTTTTAATCTATGCATGTTGATAGTAGAACTGACTCCCAGCCAATCTCTCAGTGCAGATTCAAGTTCCCCAGAAGGTGTGAGACTGACACATGATTATGTCAACAGTTTTCATTCTACATTTAAAAAATAAATAAATAAATAAATATAAAAGAATCTCAAGATTTATCCTGACAATGGTGCCAGCTAAGACTGTGCATTTAGTAGGTCTGTTATGACAGTGAATTTCATACCTGCCTCGGCTGTCACAAGTGCAGAAAGCCGTTTTGGGGTGTGTTTAATAGGTGCGTGGGAGTGAGTGAGAGAGAGACAGAGAGATGCACTGGAAACGCCACACAGGTTTCCAGGTTTATTTACAAATATTTACAGGAAGGTCACTGCTCAGTTGCAGAGGTAGATGGATACCACAGAGGGTACCAGCAATGGTAACCATGGTGAGGGGTTGCTTCTGGTAACATTCGAAACGAAACAGTTTTAAAAAACACAACCGGTAAATCAAAGTTGACCAAACAGAAGTCAAGCTCTGCTCCTGTTAAAAAGAATGTCCCCACTCCCGGAACCTTCTGCAGTAAGACACCCTTCTTATACTGATGTCGGTTCAAGTCTCCTCAGCTCATTTCCCGTAAGATCTACACTAGAATCTTTGTGTGCGCACGGTGATCGCTAGTAGCTGGTTTCTTAGTTTGCACACTCAGTCGTGAGGATTCACAGCTGATTCACCTCCAGGCTTGTAGATTAAAGTCTCCCAGCTCCTCTTTTATAGTGTGTGGTCAGGAATAATTAATTATCAATTAATCAATTAACACCTGGCCACATTCCACACCTGTTTTACAGGGCACAGGTTAATATATTTGATCTGCTGCCAGGATTCTCACTAGACACAGCTATTTCATATATGCTGCCTAAATTACTGTGTTTTTTGTAAAATATTTTTGTGCAGGTATTTGCACGCACTGTACTGCAGCTCCCACCTGTAGTACTGTATAATGCAAAATAAACCCCTGTAGGGTTTAGTAAATCCCAGCGCCTGGAGTGAAATTATTTACTACTCTTACTAAATGCACTTATTCAAAGGTTGAGGCTGAAAGAGCATAATATTTAACACTGCGAGGAGAATAGTTAATGATTCCTTTGAATAGGCTTGCTGTAACTGAGCTCCAATTAACTCTGCCCATCTGGTACTTGCTTTAAAAAAAAACAAATGCTGCTGCCACCTGGATCTGGAAGCAAAGCAACTTTTTCGGAGAACAAAGGTCACACATTGTGTCTTCATTTTTAATAGGAAGGTCACACAATTAAATGACTACTGGTGAGGAGCAACAGCCTGGGGGTATAGTATACCAGTGTTCTGCCTAATTCACATGCACACATAGAAGCTCAGTTTCTAAATATTTCTCTTTGTTACACCCGTTTCCAGTGGGAAAGGGATACATAATTGGATGGATTAATGATGAAGCCTGTATTTTGCAAATGAAACTGAGCAGAAGAATTCAGAGTCAGATA
>NW_024472776.1:0-50000 GCF_017654505.1 Polyodon spathula | reverse complement strand
TTGGGCAGTCTGTAGACCAACAGCCCTACTGCTCTTGATACCAGTCTCTATTAATTACCCAGTCTGGCGTACAAGTCCTACACTGGGTCATTTTGTTCGGAGGTCTGCTGTCTATTGGGAATGGTATGGCCCCCTAGCAAACACCTTCACACAGTCTGCTAGTTTTTTATTACCACACTTCCTGGAGAAGAAACAAAAAGATCAACCAGCACCTGAGCTTACAATCCATGCAATTATTGTAGAAGACGTTTTCTCTGTACTTTTACTATTTGTGAGGGCACTGGTAAGTAAGATTTAATGTCCTCCACAGCCCCACAGAGATGATTCAGAACTGCCTTTAAGCATCCTTCAGGCAGCACACTTCTAGAATCTTCCCCAGAACTGTTGTAATGGAATTCAAACACACTGCAAACCCCTGTATAATTATCAATGACTTTCCGTCCGCTGCTGCTGTGCAGGCTGTAACTCATCCGGGCCCCTACGTTTTCACTGCTGCTGCAGCAATCGTCTTCATCAGGAGAGAGACAGGTTACACCAGGAACTCACGCTTTGTTCAAACTACTGACCCTCTGGATTTTAAAATACGTATTCCAAACTGCTTGTCTTTGCATTAGCCCTGTTGTTGCTATATTGTTTATAATGAAAGGTTAAGCCAGATCCTTTCTGTACCACTCTGGTCCCCATTCAGCAACTAGTGAAAAGAAAAAAAATCCTCTCAAAGGAATTTAGATTTTAATACAAATAAAACTGGCAAGAAATTGTTCGGAAAAACCATTTTTCTCCTAGCTGCAACTAAGTGGTTTCTTTCTAGTTTTGTACCAATAATGCAGTTGTATTTCTTTTCAGAAAAATAGGTTCTTGCGCTTGTTACTAAAAGGACCCTCTGTGTGTTAAAAATTCCATTCCGAGAAACTGCCATTTTAAATGACAAGGCTAAAATGATCCGTCTCCCCCCTTGGCCTTAACAATCATCTGAGTGCTTGAATTATCTTTTACCAAGCAGCAGATTTAAACACCAAAGAGACTTCAACTTTTACATAGAGTCGTCTTCTTAGGATAGTGTACTGTTTGTAAATCACAGCTATAAATCTTCCAAACGAAAAAGACAGAAAATCGGTGATATCTTTGTTTTGCCAGTAACCCTGGTGACCATGCAAGCTCATGGATACGTGTATATATAAATGAAATGCTTGCTTTCTCGGACTCCTGTACTGGGATTCAACACATACTCTTCATCTAGGGCAGCATGTACTGTGCCTTCAGGATGAGGTCCTCTGGTAGAACAGCTCTCCAGAATCAGAGTTACCCTCCTGTCCTGCCCAGATTCTATGCTATGCAGCGCTGTGCATTTACAGGAAAGCTAATACTTTATGGATACAGCACAATCCTGTACAGGCAAATGTTCAAAAGTCACACAATACTTGAGATGGAGATTTGTGCTCAGTTCAGAAATGATAGTCAGTCATTCAAGCAAAGCTCAAAAAGGTAAATCCCGGTGTACAGTTGGAATTAGAGCATGTGTAAAGTTCCCATCCTCAACCGAGGCTTTGTAGCAGTGAATGTGCAAGCACTTGGTTTGATGCGTACTGTAAAGATGGTTTGGGATGGAACACACGGGAAGAATGTCAAACATACACAGTCAAGGGGTGTCATCTATAGTGTGCAAAATGTCCAAGTGTCTCTTCAGTTAAAACAATAGAAGAATTGTCACTCGTAGGGCATTAACAGAAAAGGGGATTATGAGACAAGCTACCGTAGAGCCTGCTTTGCATCATGTAATGCACAATTTACAATTTGCAAAGTTGATCAGGTAAGAGTTTTAAGAAAAAAAAAGGGGGGTTCACTAATTCGATCAACCTACACCCCACCATAAGTCACACCTGTTTTTAGAGCTTATTTCGGGATTGGAGAATCACCTTGGGTTCTTCAACCACCTCTCCATGGATATGCCAGGTTAACCCTCTGATCCACATCTCAGATTCAAAATGAAATTGAGAGAAGATTCAAAACTGTACTTGCAAGCAACTCTGATCTCTTAAGTAAACGTGTGATGTAAACCTTCATTTATTAAGGGAACTCACAAGTTCTGCATAAATCTGGTTTTGGAGCTGCAGTAAAACATAAAAGATTAATTAGATAATGTTGAGGACCCCGTCCTTCCCTGTGGAGGAGTGTGAGAATCAATTTCTGTGAAATGTGCATCCCAATAACTTCCAAGTTAGTTTTAATTCCATGTGAGCCGTTGTGCCCGCCATAGAGCCATTAATCAATAATTACTGAGGATTTTCAAAGAAGTAAATAGAGCAGCCTTCTGTACATTGGGGTGTGTGCATTACCCACATACACAAACAGGGATGGCAAATAGGCTACCTGTTATTATTAATGTTACACTGACACCTGGTGGAGAATTAAATAAACCACTTCATGCTGGCAGGGGAGAGTGTAGCGTGCCCGGAGGAAGGCAGCGGCTGATGACGTAATCACACACTAAGATGCTCTTTGCAGTGGCGTCAGCTCTTTTGTACAGTGGTATAGGCACTATGCTTTAATGCGAGAGGTCCCAGGTTCAAGCCTGCCCTCCGCCTTTGTGTGGATTGCCTCGCCCTGTGTGATGTGCCTGCCTGCGTTAACTGAGATCACTACTACTATATATATATATATATATATATATATATATATATATATATATATATATATATATATATATATATATATATACATATATACATTGTGACGTGGTGTGAGTGTAACATTTATAGGTTATATGTAAATGATTAAGCAAGGGCTAGAAGTTAAAATAAATATAAACTTTAAATAGCATTTATTGAATGTAAACCAATAAGAGCTGCTAAATGTGAAATGAAACCAACACAAGAGTTTGTTTAACCCACACATGTCCAAAAAGGCTTACTCATGTCTATTGTGAGATTCTTTATAAAGCATGTACTGTCATTTTAGTGCCATGGCACTGCGCAGTCAGTACAGACTAATGGAGTCACTTGTGCTGTGAGCATGCACTTGGTATTCACAATGTATTTCCTCTTCAGTTCCCAGATTACTATAGAGATCTGCCACTGTCTCTTTTTACCTGCCACCTTCTTTGACTGATGCCAGGTCCCTAATTTACCACTCATTAGCTTCATCCCAAGCATGTGGGTGTACAGAAGCATATTTAACTCTCTGCGTTACAATAGCCAGCTCCTGCAGGAGGAAAGCAACATGTCAGAATCACAAGCCAGAGATGCAGCCTCTCATAGACTGGATTTCAATGGGCAGAATTCATCCCAGGTTTATTACCCAGGCCTGGTGCGCCATCTACAGTGTTTTCTCTGCAAAGGCTGATTGTTTTTCATAGTATGAAACTTAACAAGGAAATGGTTGATTGCACAAACTCAAAACACTGTGGTTGTGTCGTCCCTGAACTGATTACTTTTCCCTGATTATTTATTCATCAACCCAGTTGGAGGTCTTGCATATCCTCCAGATCACAAAATTGCTTTTTATGGATGTACACAACAACTAAACAAAACATGGATTTCTACCCTGAGCTGAAACAGCTTGCAGACGTCATTTACTGTATAGCCACCCTGTGCTGCAAGTTGTAACAAGAGCATTCTATCTGGTTCACAGAGTGAAGTAATGCAGATTTGTAATGGTGAGGGGAGATACTAGTTTGGGAATGTAAACAAACTGGACTGTTAGCAAAGTTTGCCTTCAGATAAAGTACAGTGAAAGCAGAATATGATTGGGGGACACTGGAGCTTTAGGGGGACACCGGAGCTTTAGGGGGGGGTGGACCACCCCTCCAACCCCCCCACCCCTCCAACCCCCCCCCCCCCCCCCCTCTCTCTCTCTCTCTCTCTCTCTCTCTCTCTCTCTCTCTCTCTCTCTCTCCATTTCCCCTGCACAATATCTGTTCCTGTCTGATATAAAAAGTGACAAGCTTTTGCTTTCTCAGATGTCTTAATCTTGGCTGGACAGTTTGCTCTCAGTTGGTTTTAATTCCCACATTGCTCAGGATTCAAGGCATATCATGACCTCTGCACTTCAAAGGCTCCAAGGTCTCCTATATGCGTTATAATCCTGTCACTGACAGTCTGTCAGCACGCCAGTAAAACAAGTCCAGACACATCCTTTCCGAGGAGGCCGTTTATCCGTGATTATGGTTCTGCAAGCATCATATCTTCAAAATCAAGGCATTTCTTATCGCTTATTTTCCTTGCCTCCGAGTTTTGATTCTTAAGTGTCGCATTGCCCATTTTGTGCGCTTTGAGTTAAAGTAGGTTGGAAAAGGACACTTTTCCCTCCTGCAACAGCTGAAGCTAAACTGAGATGTAGTAGAATAAGTAATGACATTTCGCGGCTTTACAAGCTCTTAAGCCGATGAAAGCTGAAGTTAAGGGCATCAGAATGAAGCTTCGGTAGCTTTAGCTAGTGTGCTTACTGTGGTACCTTGTTCTTTTATACCCCACATAAGATATTAGAACTGTATAGCAATACTAAAAGAAAAATGATTAGACACATGTTTCTACTAGAAGCATTTCTCAATGTCTGGAAATTTCTAGTTGAAACACTTGAAAAGAACTTAATGAAGAAATTAATATTTTATTCTCCAGCAAAAAACTTAAATAAAATAAAGAAAGAATGACACACTCTTACTGCAATCAATAATTCTACATTCATTTGTTCTCATCTTGCCTTGCGCGTCATTACATTAAGTGAAGCACTTTTTGTCTCCTTCAAATTAGCGTTTCATTTCATTATTGTCATTGTATAAAGACTATTAAATTAACATCGCACAGCAGTGAAATGGCTTTTCAGAAGCCCTCACAGTAATGGCAGACGCGTTCTCTTATTTCAATTCTTGTAACTAAGTAAATGAGAATGTTTAACAGATTACACTCTCATTGTGGGTGGGTGGGTGTGTTCAGAAAGGAAAAAGCCGCAAAACACCCCTTACTGGATGAGACTCTGAGGCCAGTTTAAAAGCACCAAACACCCCTTACTGGCGACCTTAACAGAGCTCTCAGAATCATGTCTAATAACCATTAACCCACCCACCTGCGCACTTGACTGAAGAAATATAATTTAGTTCTATACGGTATTCCTGGAGATTAGATATGAGTCTGATAGTTCTATTTGGGTTAATTGTATTCCTATAATTAGCAGTGTTTTCACCACCTTCAAAGCTTTAAGATAACTTCTCATGATAGTACAAGCAATATATCTGCTAGCAGGAAGCTCAGGGTGATTGCACATAAAAGGCACTCTATAAGAATAGATTGCATTGTAAAAAAATAAATAAATATAAATAACAGTATTAGTTAGGAGGAGCGCAGCCCAGGACAGCAACAGAAAACAGTTTCCAAACTGACAGGTGACACTTCTGGACAGGCTGGATGGAACTGGAGGCAATTTGGAAAATGATTCCAGTGCCTTGGTCTTCCTGTAGGCTGCCTATCAAGAATCTTCAGGGCAACGGTTTTGGTTTGAATTTGCTCCATTCTTTCCATGACTGCTGCAAATGGTTCTGCCCTCCTCCGTCTGCACAATGTAGCTCTCAGATGAATTCCTGTTCCTTGTATGCATTACTGGTACCCTGAAATTGCCTTCCATTACATCCATTCTGCAGCAAGCATTCACTTTAGCCCTTTTAGCCTCCTCCAGCTTGAGCTCACTGCTTATCGAGTGTGGGGCTGCGGATTCTGTCTAAGGAATGCCTTCGCTACTTAACTATAGCCAAGTGGACAGAAATAGGAAAGAACAGGTTTTATTTCAAAGGGCTAAACAGTGGAGGAACATCGCTTTAAATGTCATTTGATTTAGATGTTCACTGTTCCATTGGCTATTTAGTTTAAAATTAAGTAATACTGGGTTCTGCCTTTACTTGTTTCTGAGCTTGTCTGAGAAATTCTTCCTGGCTGGATCTGAACTCATTCCATTCAAAGCAGTTTGACTTGAGCCTGAAATAAGCCTAAGGATCCAAGACATTTATACTGTATTTATTCATTTATTTATTTATTCATTTTTTGCAAGGTGACTTTGCTTCCAGCGTTATTGTTTAACTGGGATATTCATCATTATCTAGCAAAAAAATACATACCTTAAACACACCCTTTTTGAATGTGGGAAGACATAATTAGTTATATTGACTTGTTAGGGCTGTGCAGGATTCTGCTGTTGCAACTCTGTGGCTCCATTAATGGTGTAGAAACCATGACTCGGACTGTACAAAGCACTGAAAGCTTCATTTATCACAGTGCATGACTTTATACGGCAGTCTATCGTGCCACAAACATGAACCATTATTGCACATTGTCTCTGCACTGATCACACTGACAGGGCTCAATTGCAATGTATTCCACTGTTTCATATAGCAAGCATATGGGCTTCTAACCAGAATGTCACTGGTTCAAATCCCACGGCTGCCACTGACTGACTCACTGCGTGTGACCCTGAACAAGACACTTCACCTCCTTGTGCTCCATCCTGAGCATGAGGTGTTAAATCAATGTCCTATTGTAAGTGACTCTGCATGTAATGCACAGTTCACAGCCTACCTCTGTAAAGCGCTTTGTGATGGTGGTCCACTATGAAAGGCGCTATATAAAGATATTATTATTATTATTATTATTATTATTATTATTATTATTATTATTATTATTAACAATGTAAACCCTTACCAAACTGAAAGGAAGATTTGCCTAGCACTGCATGTTATACAGAAGAGAGCTCGTGAGTGATCAGCCTTTCCTAATCTTTCTTTTTTGAGCTTTAATGCTTCCCATCACATATAATATAGTGTCTGCTTGACTGGATTATTGGATGTGTCAACAATGGGGAGACTAATGCAGTTTTTCTCACTACCAAGAAAAAGTTGCAAACAATAACTCATTAATGTGAGTTAAGGTCAGGTGCTGTGAATAGAAAGCATTCATTTATTTGCATTGCTTTTCTCTCCCCTCTACTCTGTAATAGAAGGCTTGCCACCCTCTCAAAAGGCTCACAGAAAGATACATCAATATTAGTGTATATTTTGAAGAGCAAAATGTTTGTAGAATTGAAATACATAACTAATATAACAAACAACTGTTGCAGAAAAGAGCAAATAGCAGCATGTGTAAATGGACGTATGACATATAAACTAAAGAATTTGAAAGTAGGTTTTAACAGACACATGAACAGCAGAGACTCAGTCATGAAATCAATAACTTAAGAAATGTGAAGTTGGATTGAGAGGATGGGCTGAGTTTTAAATCTAGTTTAAATTTGCCACCTAGTGGAAAATAAATAACATTGCACCATGAGAAGTTGGGTAGGGATTGTCTTGAATAATAAAATAACAATAACATCTTTATTTTTATATAGTGCCTTTCATAGTGGCCCACCATCACAAAGCGCTTTACAGAACTAGGCTGTGAACTGTGCATTATATGCATAGTCACTTACAAGGAGGTTAATAGACTTGCTCAGGATCACACAGTGGCAGAGACAGGATTTGAACTATGCAGAATTATGACTTGTCTGAAGGTTAAATATGACTAGCAGTTTGACTAACTGTCAGATTAAGTTTCACTTCTTTATATTTTTCCCTTAAGTTTCTGTTTCTGTAGATTTCATTTATGTAGGTAGTCAAGGCAGTGTTATTGCGGTCATGCATCCTGCCACACTGAAGAGGAAACAACCACTCCTTTCAACAGTCCTTTTAACATAAATCATATATTTAAATATATATATATATATATATATATATATATATATATATATATATATATATATATATATATATGACATAGATCTATATTAGGTCGTATCCAAAAGTGGGTTCCAAAAATAAGGGTGATTAATTGACCAACTTATTAAACAGTGGCTGGGGGGAGCTTCCAAACTAAACAGTGGCTAGCTTCCAATTTCATTTTCCCTATTTTAATCCATTGTGTACAATCATTTTAAATGGCTGTGATTATAATTACCCAAATACTGTTTATCTATCCGTCTCTTTATCAGTGTATCTCTCTAGCTTTCTCTCTCTCTCAATTCAAATTGTGTGTGTGTGTGTGTGTGTGTGTGTGTGTGTGTGTGTGTGTGTGTTTCTGTTATCTTTATATTTTTCACAGATTGTCAGCTTTTTCAGTTTAAAAAGGGAAGGGCAAAAAACAGGAAGTACTTGCAGACGGATATGTCCAAAAATTCTTTTTTCAGCAATGTTCAATATTTCATGGATGAAAGGGTTAGACTACTTATTTTAATTATCTTTAAACATTGTGAAATCTCATCCGCCCAGCACCCACTACCAAAAAAAAAAATGTTCCAACAAACCCGAGAAAACGCAACTGGAAAGCAGGCGATTTCTCTGGTATCACGTGGGCAGAGAGTTTGCAGAGCCGACCAATCACAGACAGAGAGGTGAGGTGATGTTGCAGAATGTCAAGATAAAGGTAATACTTTTGGGCAGAAAGGTTTTGATTCTTCATCGTCGCCACGCAAGGTACAGTGTGCTTTGGTTTTGGTAAATCCCATATATTATGACTTATCATAAGTTTTATATACTTCAAATTTAAACGTTCTTTTGCTGTAAGCAGCATGTATCAATTGTAATGAGAAATTATGCAATGCACATTAATAGGGGATTATTATTATTATTATTATTATTATTATTATTATTATTATTATTATTATTATTATTATTATTATTAATCCACCTGATATGTAAAAGTATATAAAAACGGCACAGGTGTACCTTCTTTTCTACCAGGTGTATATATTTACATGTTGCTTGAAGGCGGACAGGTTATTTTTCTGTTTATTAATGACTGTATTCATATAATTTACGATATTTGGAGTTGTTTTGCAGTCGTGCGCAAATGTATTAGACTTTCTGCACGAATACCGCTGGGTGGGAGAATTTCAATTTTCACTCAGTAATCGGTGATACAGAAACAATTAGACACTGTTAGACCACTTGGTGCATCGTAAATAACTTTTAAAAAGCCTCCAATATGTGCCATCTCTCTTACTGTTCTTTTTTTTTTTTTAATTAATTGCACGTGTGGTCTGTTAAAGTCATCAATTAAATTAGACAGAACAAAGTGGTGTTCTAATAAATTTGAACGCGATTGTTTTTTTTGTTTTTTTTAATTTATTTTTTGTTTTTTTGTCTTTCTCTCAACTGTAAAGTGTACAATATTATATGAGATTATCTCATTCATATAGAACGTCTGAATGGCGTCTCTGCCGACCACTTAATTACCCTGAATATTTTCAAGCATGTCGTTATTGTTATTCAATTAGGAAACACGTTGGCCGAGCCTGTGTTGCATCGCATAGCACTCATGAACGATGTATAACAGTACTACTAGACTGAAGTAGGCGAAATAGTATTCAAGGAAAAATTTGCGTGATCGGCTGCAATTGATCCTCCAAGCTGTAGATGGCATTGCAAAGACAAAAAAAAAACATACCGGAAAATAGAGTGGGACAACCCAAATGCTATTAATAGTCTGTTTCTTAAAGGGGAAGATGGCTTTTAAAATACTGTGTGGGCAAATTAGAATGTATAGGAAATATTTGTTTTAAAATGTGACTTTGAGTATTGAGAATAATAGTTTTAACAAGTTTAAAGAGTAAACATTGCTTTCTGTCTGGTTTAACTGGATAGTTTTTGTAAGGGAAGATGGCAAAGAAACACGGTCTAGTGTAGTAGCATTTAACAACTGCTCTACTGTGAGCACCTTGTTAGAGTTGCTTTAGAACGGGTTTTCAACCGGGGGTGCATCTAAGGGTCATAATCAAAATTCAAGTGAAAGCAAATAGTGATCTTAAATTGTTTTAATGGTATGTGTTATTGATATAAACAGAGAGTATTCTGCCTTGAATTGCAACTGTGGCACCATTCAGTAGAGCAGACATTGTAAGGGGGTACTTGAGCTGAAACGTCCAGACAGAAGGCGTACGGTTTTTAAAAAAGGTTAAAAACTTCTGGTTTAGAATATGCTACTGGCTTGTATATGAAATGACACACCTACTATATTTGCAGCTGGTTATAATCGTTAGACACCAGATGCATTGTTATATGAACCAAACTACACAAAACCAATCTAACGATTTTAAAAACTGAACTGATGTCTGTCATTTATTCTCTCCATTCCTGTCAATCAGTTCCAGAAGGCAGTGGATGCCCTCTGCTGGTGCAAGGCGGTACTACCAAATTGATTGCCAAGTCTTCTCTTGCATGCATCTGAAGAGATGAATCGAGAAAGAAAACGCTGTAAACGGTAAGCTTACAGTACCCTGCAACGTGGTTTTCTTTTTTAGTTTTCCTGGCAAAGTTAGCAGTCATGGTCAATAATGATCTTCGCAGATACAACAGCTCTGAAAAGCTCTGTACATATAAAAGAGGGTTTAAATGTATTATTTGTTTATTTTGTTATGTATTTAAAGTACAATGTTTTGTTATTGTTTGGCAGCGTGGACGGGGAAGCCCCATCCAGATAAAAACCTCATGCAGAAGGTGGCCATCTCCCGAGTTAATTTATTGATTAATTGTTTCTGATCGGGAGATGGTCACCTCTATAAAAGCCTGCAGTTTTCTGCGCTCTGGGTGGGAGTGGTTTGGAGAAAGAGAATGAGAGAGGAGAGCGAAACTGAAAGTAAAAAAAGGACCAGCCTGGCCTGAGTTAAAGTTTTGTGTATATGTATGTTAAAGTATAAGACGTGACCAGAAAGAAAGAAAAAACAAGTTTCAAGCCTTAGTTAAAGCCTTTAACTGAGGCTTTAAACATAAACCTCTAGTTTCACAGACCCTGATTAGCACTGACCTTGGAATGCCTAATGTTAGTTTAGGTAAACTTCCAAATGTTTAGTAGTTTTTGTTAGTTTGCATTAGCTTAACAAATGTGTACTGTAAACAGTGTTTTATTCAGAATTGGATTTCAAGGGAAATTTAAAAATAGCTACAATGCACCAACTCCCTTAAGAGATGTGGTGGCTGTAAATAAACAGATAAAGTACATACAACCACGCATACATACATACATTAAATAAAAAGAGAATCGCGAGCACCAAGTACTTCCCAAATTATTAACTTTTCAAGCTTTCACGAGGTAAAATATTACATATTAGAAACGTTTTCCATAAATCTAAATAAAGGGTGGTAATGTTTAGAAAACGAATGCAGCTGGATGTGAAACATGTGTATTAATAATGTCCAATCACAGTCTTGGAGGGCCATTCCACTCCAGGTTTAACAGGTACAATGAGTGAATGAACTACTTCAGGGTCTGGGTGGAGGTTTAATTGGTTTGATTAAACAATTTAGAACAGGGTTGGAACAAAGAACAGGACTGGATGGGTCAACTTTGACCACCCCTCACTTCTTGCCGTGCCAATATTCTCCTATACACAGATGCTTGCCACCCTATAATATATACTGCAGTAGGTATCAGATGTTTGCAATCCTGTAACCCTATAATATATACTGCAGTAGGTATCAGATGTTTGCAATCCTGTAACCCTATAATATATACTGCAGTAGATATCAGATGTTTGCAATCCTATAATATATACTGCAGTAGATATCAGATGTTTGCAATCCTGTAACCCTATAATATATACTGCAGTAGGTATCAGATGTTTGCAATCCTGTAACCCTATAATATATACTGCAGTAGGTATCAGATGTTTGCAATCCTATAATATATACTGCAGTAGATATCAGATGTTTGCAATCCTGTAACCCTATAATATATACTGCAGTAGGTATCAGATGTTTGCAATCCTGTAACCCTATAATATATACTGCAGTAGATATCAGATGTTTGCAATCCTATAATATATACTGCAGTAGATATCAGATGTTTGCAATCCTGTAACCCTATAATATATACTGCAGTAGGTATCAGATGTTTGCAATCCTGTAACCCTATAATATATACTGCAGTAGATATCAGATGTTTGCAATCCTATAATATATACTGCAGTAGATATCAGATGTTTGCAATCCTATAATATATACTGCAGTAGGTATCAGATGTTTGCAATCCTGTAACCCTATAATATATACTGCAGTAGGTATCAGATGTTTGCAATCCTATAATATATACTGCAGTAGATATCAGATGTTTGCAATCCTGTAACCCTATAATATATACTGCAGTAGGTATCAGATGTTTGCAATCCTGTAACCCTATAATATATACTGCAGTAGATATCAGATGTTTGCAATCCTATAATATATACTGCAGTAGATATCAGATGTTTGCAATCCTGTAACCCTATAATATATACTGCAGTAGGTATCAGATGTTTGCAATCCTGTAACCCTATAATATATACTGCAGTAGATATCAGATGTTTGCAATCCTATAATATATACTGCAGTAGATATCAGATGTTTGCAATCCTGTAACCCTATAATATATACTGCAGTAGGTATCAGATGTTTGCAATCCTGTAACCCTATAATATATACTGCAGTAGATATCAGATGTTTGCAATCCTATAATATATACTGCAGTAGATATCAGATGTTTGCAATCCTGTAACCCTATAATATATACTGCAGTAGATATCAGATGTTTGCAATCCTGTAACAGATGTTTGCTATAATATATACTGCAGTAGATATCAGATGTTTGCAATCCTATAATATATACTGCAGTAGATATCAGATGTTTGCAATCCTGTAACCCTATAATATATACTGCAGTAGGTATCAGATGTTTGCAATCCTGTAACCCTATAATATATACTGCAGTAGATATCAGATGTTTGCAATCCTATAATATATACTGCAGTAGATATCAGATGTTTGCAATCCTGTAACCCTATAATATATACTGCAGTAGGTATCAGATGTTTGCAATCCTGTAACCCTATAATATATACTGCAGTAGATATCAGATGTTTGCAATCCTATAATATATACTGCAGTAGATATCAGATGTTTGCAATCCTGTAACCCTATAATATATACTGCAGTAGGTATCAGATGTTTGCAATCCTATAATATATACTGCAGTAGATATCAGATGTTTGCAATCCTGTAACCCTATAATATATACTGCAGTAGGTATCAGATGTTTGCAATCCTGTAACCCTAGAATATATACTGCAGTAGGTATCAGATGTTTGCAATCCTATAATATATACTGCAGTAGATATCAGATGTTTGCAATCCTATAATATATACTGCAGTAGATATCAGATGTTTGCAATCCTGTAACCCTATAATATATACTGCAGTAGGTATCAGATGTTTGCAATCCTGTAACCCTATAATATATACTGCAGTAGGTGTCAGATGTTTGCAATCCTGTAACCCTATAATATATACTGCAGTAGATATCAGATGTTTGCAATCCTATAATATATACTGCAGTAGGTATCAGATGTTTGTAATCCTGTAACCCTATAATATATACTGCAGTAGGTGTCAGATGTTTGTAATCCTGTAACCTTCTAATATATACTGCAGTCGGTGTAATGTTTTTATCATGGGTAAGTAGTATATTGGTTGCTGTTTGTCGTACTTGAAGAGGCTGCAGTAAGAATGCTTCCGCTTCTGTTTCTTTTGTTAAGGAGAAGGTTCAGAGCCACAGCTCCCCCTTTCCTTGATTACCTGAAGGATATTCTGCGCCGATACCCAGACGGCGGACAGATTCTCAAGGTAAGGATTAGGGATGTACATTTTGGAGCATTTTTATGAACGTTTAAAAGTTGTGCTGGTGTCAGCATTTAAACCATGTCTACACACACACACACACACACACACACACACACACACACACACACACACACACACTTTATATTACATCCTGATGTATACTGATACCCTGGTAAGTATTTTCTAAGCAAAGAAACTCTAAGTAAGCACATAAGGTTTTAGCATCGCAAAGACTTAATAAATAAATAATAAATAAATAAACTAAATAAATAAATAAATAAATAAAAACACGCTCACCAAAGTATATGTTGTCAGTGGAGATAGAACTGTATACATATTCAACATAATATAGTATATAGTATAATGCTTTTAGAGTAGTTTGTTTCTTAAAGGTTCATATAGGCAGTGTGTGTGACGGAGGGGACACTATCACCAGCACTGTTTATTGATCAGTGTGATCTGGATTGATGCAGGGTGTTATTGTGTATTAGGCAGTGTGTGTCATTTTTTTAAAAACGTGTTTTAGGGGTTTTCTAACAAAAAATGGTACAACCCCCTTGGCCCACTTGCTGTTTTGCTTCTGAACTTGTAGAATTCCATTAAAGAACATTAAGGAACAAATTGTGAATGCCAGAGAACCTGTACTTCTTAAAACAAGAATTTAAATAATGCCAAACCCTCTCAAACTGATCTGATACAGAGGCGCCCAGGGCCAGACTTGCTGCACAGCATCCAGTGCACTGCATGAGTTTATGATGACATTGTTTTTCCATTGACAGGAACTGATTCAGAATGCCGATGATGCAAAAGCAACAGAGGTTGTTTTTCTGTATGATGAAAGGAATTATGGGACTGAAAACCTTTGGGAAGAGGACCTCCACACCTTTCAAGGTAAAATGATTAGTCTCCAGTAAAGGTGATGCAAAAATTAAGCACCGCAAGATAATTCTGCCAGGCATGAAGTTCAGAAGTATTTTTTAAACTTAGTCTTATTAAGAGACTGATCAATAACGCAGCTGATTTCACAAGATGCATGACAACTTTCCAGCTGTGTTGTGGCGTACGATCCTGGAATTTCTTTATCCTCCTGCATGTTGGCTGTATTATTAAAATCAAGCAGTTTTTTTTTAACATGCTGTTTTCCATAGGACCTGCCTTGTTGGCATACAACGACTCTGTGTTCACTGAGGAAGACTGGAAGGGGATCCAGGCTACAGGAAGGAGTGTCAAAAGCAAGGATCCCAATAGAATCGGTCGCTTTGGCATTGGGTTCAACTCTATTTACCACATAACTGGTAAGAACAGTGGCTGAACTTAATAATGGAATTAATATGTTACCCTTCTAAAAGTTTACCATGGTATTCTTGCAGTTTTCCCATGGTTATGCTATGTTTGCCAGGTTTTTTAATATTGTTTATCACACCTCTCTGGACTTTCCTGTGCTTACCTACGCTTTACCATGCTTTCACTGTGCTTTATCACACTTTGCTATGCTGTTACTTTGGTAAACGTGTATAAGGGTATTTTTATAATGTTATGGGATTATGAAAAATGTATAATGTTCGAAACACTTTAAACAATACTCCCAGACCGATGCAATTGCACAAAGATGTTTGTTTAGAAAATGTTTTATTATAGTAATGGCATTTGCTGAGATTTTTAAAATAAGAAGTTGCTCCAAGTAGAACAGAATGCATTTTGATGAAGCAATTCCTCGGTTGACTTTCAGCTGAATGCCAGCTTTCTGTTCTCGTAAACATACAGAAGTGTAAAAGAGAAAAAGGAATCCATCATGATTCTATCACAATGTCTTCTACTATCTTCCTCTTTTTTTCTTTAAGATCTGCCATGCATCTTCAGTGGTAAAAATGTGGGCTTCATGGACCCCCAGGAGAAATATTTTGACGATGGTGGCTACATGTGGTCCTTGGAGGATGAAGACGACCAAGAAGATCTACAGAAGCATCCAAACCAGTTTGAGCCACTGAAACAAATCCTGAGGGAAACTGGCAGCCAGACATCCTGGGATGACGTGCTCCGAGAACAAAACTTCCAGGGGACCCTGTTTCGATTTCCGCTGCGGGAACAGCTTTCGCAGATATCAGACAACTTGTACGACCAAAGCCGAGTCTTCGATCTCTTTGATTCCTTCACGGCTGATGCAGACATGAGCCTCCTCTTCTTAGAAAATGTAGCCTCCATCTCATTGAAGCATATTTACAGAGAC
This sequence comes from Polyodon spathula, assembly GCF_017654505.1. Taxonomy (NCBI): domain Eukaryota; kingdom Metazoa; phylum Chordata; class Actinopteri; order Acipenseriformes; family Polyodontidae; genus Polyodon; species Polyodon spathula. Next base: position 34,110 of record NW_024472776.1, on the reverse strand, counting down.
GGCACAGTTAAGAACATTCTTACCGTCACAGCTTCACAGGAAGAAGTGACCCCTGGAGGCACAGATCAGGAGAGACTAGAACTGCTCTCGGGTGCAGATGCCTGCTCTGTTTTTAAAGTTATAACAAGTGAGAGTCCTGCTGAGCAGAAGAGCTGTAAGTGGCTGGTTTCTACCTTCACAGCAACTGGCAGCGTTTATGGTGAATTACACAAACTCGCTGAAAAGCTGAACTATCGGCCCTGTATTGGGCTTGCCTTCCCTTTGAATGAGGACCATGATGGAAAATTTAAAGGCCGTCTGAGCTGTTTTCTACCACTGCCTGACAACGACAGCAACACCACAGGCTTGCCCGTCCATGTGAACGCGTGTTTTGGGCTCACAGACAACCGTCGATACATCAAATGGGTGGAGGAGGACCAGAAGCACGATGAGGCTGCTCAGTGGAACGAACTCCTGGTTGAAAAACTCCTCCCACCAGCATACTGTCACATCATTCTGGATGCTATTGCCTTGACCCTGACTGGAGAACCGTTAATGAACCCATCAATGACCTATAACCTCTGGCCTGACCTGGACAGCATAGCCCACAAGGAACGTTGGGCGACAATGGCAAACATGATGGCCACAAGCTTGGTAGAATACAGGATTCTCTGTTCAGCTCACAGTTCCACAGATTGGATACATCCAGAAGAGGCTGTCTTTCAAGAACCTAGCGAAGATCCGGACATCATGACTGCTGTGGAGAGCTTTCTCTTATCCGAGGGGAAGCTGTTGGTCAAAGTTCCTAGCCATGTGTACCGCACAGTTCAATCTGTTAAAGAATACTGCATAACCATGGCAACCCCGGAATTTATAAAGAGAATTCTAAAAACCTGTAACTTGAATTCTATACCTCGTGATCAAAAGATCCCGCTGCTTGAGTTCATTCTCAGATGTGAAGATTCCCAGGGACTGAAAGGGATTCCATTGCTGCCTTTGAGCGATGGATCCTTCACTACTTTTCAAGCCTCCAACTATGGTGAAAAAGTTTTCATTGACAGTGAAGATTTCCCACGGTAAGCAGAGTGCAGTTTGTTTCTGATTCGGTAACTTTATCGGGTGCATTTCTTTCTTCTTACTTTCTTGAGAAGTATTTTTGACAAAATCAGAAAATGTAGAGTATTTTACAGTACCCTTTTAATACTAGGTTACTATTATCTATACAGGACACTGCTGCCCGGACTGGCAAAGAGGTTCATTTCTGATGATCTGAAGCCTACTGTTCTTGGCTCATTACGGAGATTGGCTTCAAAGAGTAAGAATCTTTTTACTGTCTTCTAATATTTCAAAATGAATGGAAACACAATGAATCTAAGCAGACACACTCTGCAAGTGAGTAAAATGGACATAAGAGCTTACATAATTTCTAAAACTCAAATCACTGGAAATGTTTACCTCAGTTTATTTTTCTAAAACTAAGTTCATGTGTGTCAAGTAACTGTACTCGACAGCCTTAAAAAAATTTTTTTTCTTTCAGATAACTTCAATCTTCAGTGTCTGAATGTGAAGCTAATCACTGAAAACATAAAAGATGCTTTCCCATTTAACTGGGCTCGTGGCTCGGACCACGTCACCTGGGATGCAAGAAACCACGTGGATAGATCAGACAAATGGCTCCCTCAGCTCTGGCATTTCCTAAAAGAACACTGTCCTACTGACCTTCGTCCCTTTGAAGGACTGCCAGTTATACCACTCAGACGCCAGGCTGAAGCAAAAGGGACAGTTGTACTGGCACGTCTAATAAAGAACACAACATTGATTTATCAAGAACTTAATGGCTGTCGTTTGCGAGATGAAATGGTGGCCCTAATCGAAAAGCTTGGAGGCACAGTGATCAAGCAGAGTGATGCGTTTCTAGACCATCCAAAGTTAAAAGACTACATATTCCTTCCATCTGTAAGCAACCTCTTAACCCTGCTTTCCAACCTTGGTGTTGATGCTGTTAAGAGTAAACTCTCCACTATGTCTGTGGAGGAAAGAAACCAGATAAGGAACTTTCTGTCTGAAGCAAACAGCTTTGTAAAAGCTGAGAAAAGTCTCATTTCTGAACTACCCATCTTTCACCAAATGCTGTCTCTCGCATCTCCCAATCAGGGTCTCATAGCTGCCACAAACTATGCAGCAATAAATTGTGATACATTGCCTAGAATTCCAGGTGACATAATCCTGCCTAAGACAGTCCTGAAGTGCACAGGTGAATGCGACAGAAAACTTCTCTTACAACTAAAGGGCAGCCTTTTGAGTGCCGCAGATGTCGCGCTGCAGATTGTAACAGAGGTTGAAAACGGCCTCTACAGGGAGTCTCACCAAAAGGACACAAATATGTTGTGGATTTTGAGAAACAGTGACATGCTTTTTAACCAGCAGGATCTAATTCGTAAGAAATGTGAAACACTGAAATTCCTGAATTCCAGAGGGACCGGAGTGCAGCCTTCAGCCCTGTTTGACCCAGAGGTGAAAACATTCAGAGACCTGTTCAGCCATGACTTCTTCCCATCTAAAGATTTTAATGAAAAGGGCGTTCTGAAGACCTTGCGTTGCCTGGGTTTGCGATCTTCGCTTGGAGACATTAGCGCCGATGAATTCCTAATAGCTGCACGAGAAGTGGATCGAGAAAAAAATGACCAAGCTCGCAAAAAGTCAGATGCTTTAGTAGCTGTTTGTAATGATACAGACGTTCTTTCCAAATTTTCCTCAAAACAGCTGGAAACTGTTTGCTCACTGGCATGGGTGCATATTGCAAAACCAACAAAAAAGCAAAGTTCTAATTGGTACAAACCTAAAGACATAAAGGACTCAAGTCTGGGGAGTTTAATCGGCTCAGTGATCACTCTTACTACACAATTCAACAGAAAGGCATGTCAAGCTTTAGGATTGACTGAACCTCCTCCACCAGCAAAAGTAATTGAAAATCTCAAAGTACTGTCTGAGAATTATAAAGAGGAAGATGTGTTTTCAATCCTGACAAAAGTGAACTCTATCTACAGTTACATTCAGAAGAACCTTGATAAGTTTACAAGTCTGACTGACCTTCCAATTTGGAATGGAGAGGGGTTTTCAGAGCCGAAAGACATTATTCTGGCTTACCCTAAAGAATTAGATCTGAGCCACTGCATGAAGAAGGTCCCACCAGAGTTATCAAAGTACAGTGATTTGCTGAAGAAGTGTGGCGTCAAGCCCTCGCTGAGCCCTGCCGAAGTGGTTAGCCTGCTGTATGACCTGCAGAAGAACATTGATTCCCGTACAACCAGTGCAAGGCCAGAGGAACTGCAGTTGGCCATTTCTGTTCTTGAGTGGATGCGGAAGACAAATCAAGATCTGGAAAGTCTAGGCTGTGAAAATGACCTTCCGGTTCCAGTACACAAGAAAGGAATGGAAGGGGATTTCTGTTTGCAGCCCTTGTCCAAAGTCTTGTATCGTGATATTTCACCAGAAGCATTGGATGACCTCCAGCAAGATGAAGAGGAGTTCCATGTTGTCCATAAGGAAATACTCCAGGCCACAGCAGAGTACTTGCATGTTCACAATCTCAGCACCAGGATACTCAAGCCAGAATTTATTGAACAGTGTGGGCAAAGTGAAGCCATAACTTTAAGAATAAAGAACATTCTCAAAGAATACGATGAGGAAAGCGACCTTTTCAAAGAGCTAATTCAGAATGCGGAGGATGCTAAGGGGACGGTCTGCTGTTTCTTGGTGGATATGAGGCAAAACGAGGACTCCCCAGAGAGTCTCATTGACCCGGGTATGGCGTCATGCCATGGTCCAGCACTCTGGTCCCACAACAATGAGGTTTTCACTGAAGATGATTTCAAAAACATAACTAAAATAGGGTCAGCCTCAAAGGAACATCAAGTTGAAAAGATAGGGAATTTCGGGTTGGGATTTAATGCAGTGTATCACATAACAGACATACCATCAATCTTAAGTGGCAAAACTCTGTTAATCTTTGACCCAAATGTCACACATCTCCAGAAACACATTAAAAGCAAATCTAACCCTGGAATCAAACTGGACCTTTCCAGAAGTGACCGTGTGCTCAAGAGATTTCCAGGCCAGTTTAAACCATACCATAACATATTTGGATGCAACATGAAAGCAGACCAATTTGATTACAAAGGAACCCTGATAAAACTCCCCTTCAGGACAACTGCAGAAGTTGAAAAGTCTGAGATAAGCACCAATTGCTATGATGAGCGCAGGATCCAGTCACTAGTAGATACCTTTAAAAAAACCTCTCAAAACATGCTGCTTTTTTTAAGGAGAGTTGAAAAGGTCAGTTTGGAAGTACTGTCCCAAACAGCAAGCACAGAGCACCAAAGCAGTGCCACCACAGTGCTGACTCTGACAAGAAAAGACATCTGCAAATATAATCTGGCAGACAACATCCCCTTCAGACACCTACAGCAGAATTCTGTTAGCAAACTGGAAAGCTTTAACGGAAAATGCAGAGGAATTATTGACGTTAATACTTTTAGTATTGTGGAGATCACATCCGAAGTCCCAGAAGCTTCACAGATGTTGCAGTACTGGCTAGTTCATTCCTGCTTTGGTGTTGGGAAAGCCCTGCAAATGGCCTGTGATAAAAGTCTTTTAGCCCTTCCGCTCGGAAGTGTTGCCGTTCCTCTAATCAAGAGCAAAGAAGCAATTGGGAAGTGGCGACCAGATACCGAAGCAGCTGTTGGCCAGGCCTTTTGTTTCCTTCCACTTTCTATCCATACTGGGCTCCCAGTTCACATTAATGGATCCTTCTCAGTCACTTCCAACAGAAAGAATATCTGGACCACTGGATTAAAGGGAGGTTGGAATGAAGCGTTACTACAAGATGCAGTCAATGTGGCATACGTAACAGTACTCCTACAATTACAAAAGATGTGTCAAGAAAGCAAGATTGAAGGCTACAACTATTACACATTCTGGCCCAACATGGACAAGGTTTTAAAGCCATTTGCTGCAACTGCAAAGGCATTTTATGAAGCCGTGGCAAAGGGATTTCAAGGCCACCCTTTAAATATCTTGGGTAATGGAAATGACTGGTGTGACATTGACCATGCACGATTTCTGGACTATGAAATCATCAACAGTGAGAAAATAGGGAAAGCAGCCAGTAAAGAATTTGCTGACCGGCTCAAGCAACCACTCCAGGCTGTGAATTTGCCAGATTGGGTGAGAAAAGGTTTTACAGTGAATGGACACGGGGACATCATTGACAAATACACTTATGACTGGATTAAATTCTACAGCGAAATAGTCTTTGACAACTTGCAATCCATGGATGCTTGTACAAGGAATGCATTAATTCTCCATGCAATTGACCTGAGAAACCCAAGCATTGATGAACTCTTAAAAGCTAAGCCCTGCATTCCATCTAGCAAGAGAGGGGAGCTGCAATATATTCATAATCTCATTCACCCAAAAGGAAAGGTTGCCCTCCTGTATGACAAAGAAGAAGGTAGGTTCCCCACAGGAGCAGAGGGAGATTTTCTTCATCCTGAGAGACTGACAAGACTAGAAACTCTTGGGATGATCAAAGACGAGGCCTCCATTTCCCAACTCATAGAGAGAGCGCAAACAGTGAAACATTTGTGGCAACAAAATAAAGCAAAAGCATACAAGAGAGTCCAGAACATTTTGGCATTGCTGAGCAATGTAAAGGTGAACAATACAGTCCAAGAAAAGATTCAGGATATTGTTTTTCTTCCTGCACACGCCCCCTTCTCTCCCTCGAACATTGCGTTGAAAAATGTCTGTCTTGAAAAACCAAAGGACCTGTACAGCCACAAACACAAGTGGCTTGTCAATATGATTCAACCAATATTGGCCAAAAATGAGTTAGGGCCAGACTTTAAAATCTCTTCAGAAGTCAAATCTATCTTGGGCTTGGACAAAGACCCATCCTTGGATACTGTGCTGTTGCAGCTAAAAAAAGCTTTGAAATGTTGCGACACGATACAGCCCACTGAAGTGAAGCAAATTGCTGAAAAATGTTACTCATTTCTAAACAAGCATCTAAAGGAGACACATTCCTGTATGAAAATCCTTGCTAGGGAACTGAACTTTAATTTTATCTTAGTTGAAGGAAAGTTTGTGTCCTTTGATAAAGTTGCCCACCAAGTGTCATTTGATGCTGCCCCCTATCTTTACAAACTGCCAGAAGAATACACAAGATTTGATGACCTCTGGAAATGTGTTGGCATTAAAAAGCTTTTCTCCCTCTCCGATTACTCCTCTGTGCTTCAGCAGATATCAGACACTTACAAAGGAAAACGCCTTAAGAAATCGGACCTTGAGCTCAGTCTGAGAGTGATTACAACAGGCTTTGGTGAGCTCCCCAAAGAGGATATCGATTCCTATGAAGCCCAGAAAATTTTGCTTCCGGACAACAAGTGTGTGCTTCGACCAGTCAGCAAGCTGCACTACAATGACACACCCTGGCTGGAGCTTGGTGAGAATAAAGTTCTCTGCCACAAAAGCATACCCCGTGAAGTTGCTCTCCGCCTAAAAGTACAAACCACAAAACACAAAGCCCTGGCTGATATGACAGTTGATCCGTTGTCACGCTGGATGAAGCCATTTGGGGCCCATGAAGAGCTTACGGCGCGGCTGTCGAACATTATCAAGGCATACCCGTCCAAGAAAGATATACTGAAGGAGCTAATACAGAATGCTGATGATGCCAAGGCAACCGAAATACATTTCATTTGGGACCAAAGACACCACCCCACTAAAAAAACTTTTGGAAAGAAATGGATTCCACTGCAAGGGCCTGCACTGTGTGTCTACAACAACAAAAGATTTACAGAAGCAGACTTTGAAGGAATTCAGCAACTGGGAGAGGGAGGAAAAGGAAACAATCCAGAAAAGACTGGAAAGTACGGACTGGGATTTAACTCCGTCTATCACCTAACTGATTGCCCTTCTTTTGTTTCGGGGAACAGTCGCCTGTGTGTGTTTGACCCCAATGTTGCCTACCTGCAGACTGCTACAAATAGAGATCCTGGTGGTGAAATAGCCATTAACAATGAGTTCAAAAGCACGTTTTCAGATGTTTATGATACCTACCTGCCCTCATTTTGTGACCTTGACAAGGGCACACTGTTTCGAATTCCTCTTCGAACACCTGAAATGGCTTTAAAGTCAAAAATAGCAAATGCACAGGTTGTAAACGATGACGATATCGACAGTTTGGTTGATGTGCTGAGGGAAGACTCGGACAGTCTCATACTGTTTTTAAACAACATACAGAAAATAACCTTCCAAAAACTTGGAAGAGAAACCAACGAACTGGAGCCACTATTGACTGTGGAAATGAAGATGCCTGAAGAGAGTATGAAAAAGAGAAAAGACTTCCAAGAAAAAATACAAAAGATTGCAGATCTTAAAACTGAACTGGCAGATATAGAGCCCTACCAGACTGTGTATAACATTGAAATTCACTGCAAAGACAAAAGTCCAACACAGTGGATACTGGCAAAACAAGTGGGCATACAGGAGGAGAAGATTCGTGCTTCTATGCAGGACCTTAAACTGGATCGAATGCTATTGCCCCATGGAGCTATTGCAGCAAGTCTGAATTCCTATGTCAGAGGCAGAGCCTTCTGCTCTCTTCCCCTGCCAGTTGAAACCGGACTCCCTGTTCATGTCAATGGGAACTTTGCAGTTGATTTTGCCAGGAGGGACCTCTGGAAACAAGATGGGTCGAGTGTGAAGACTGAGTGGAATAAAAACTTAAAGATCCATGTAATTGCTCCTTTATATGGTGACCTCCTTTCATACATAATTGGGCATTTGTTTAAGGACAGGGAAAAGACTTTGAGATTCCAAAACGAAATGTTTTGTGAGAATCACCTTGAGCAATGTTTAAGAATTTTTCCTTGCATGTTTGAAATCCTACACCCACAGTGGCAAGAAACAGTTTACCAGGTCTACAGGTCTATCCATGCTAGGAAACAGGAGGTTATCCCTTTATTCAGGTCAGAAGAAGTTAAAATTAACACCTATACAAAAAATATGCTGACTGTTTCCTGGTCTAGTGTTGGAAAGGAAAACTGTAACGAAGAACCACACTTCATGACTGAAACATGCATGGAGGAACAAGTCATGACTTTACAAAACATGGACATGAAATTGGTTCTCCCCTTTGAAACATTGAAAAGAATATTTGAAGGCTTTAAAAAAGCAGGAACAAATGTTACTTCCCTGAATCCAGAATCTCTTAGGAAGTTTCTGATGGCCCATCCTTTGTTGAACAAAAAAAGCCTTTCTGTACCTGTTAATGAGTCTCCAATGAAAAAGATAAGACAATTAAACATTCTTTTAGAATATTGTCTTAAGGACGTCAGTGAAAAAAACAGAAACTGTCTAGAGGGCTTGCCTCTTTTATTAACTCAAGACAACATTGTAAGGAGGTTTCAGTTGGGAGCACCAAAATATACTTCACAATTTCATGATTTGTTCCCAGATTTAAAGCATTTGTTTGCAAACTGTCATACCGCTGAATCTACACTGAAAGAGATTGGATTCCTGAAAGCTTTCACAGTCGCTGAATCTGCGCAGTTTATCAGAGGAAAATTGTCCCGGGAAGTCACTGACGATGACTGTCACTCTTGGCCAATTTTACCAAAAAAAGATGAAAAGTGGATAAAAAAACTGTGGGAATATTTCCTTAGACAGTTTCACATCTCTGGGACTTCAAAAGAGGGAAAGAAAGCAGATGCCTTTAAGGAGCTGAAAACCCATTTTGCAGATCTTGCAATTCTACCTGTTTTAAATCTAAGACAACCTAATGAGAAGATCCTGACATCTCTGAATCGTTTGCAAAATGTGGTTTGTAAAGCAGAGCTCGGCACAATTGCCAATCTCCTCTCAAAAATTGGCTTTGCCCAATTTGACAGTTTCCTGTTAAAATTTGATCTTGCATATCATGTAATCAGGCCACATTTATTACAAACAGGAGAACATTCCTTAGTTCTTGACCAGCTGACTCGTAAGAAAGAACTACAATGGAGTCAATTATCCAATTCAATGGAGTACAATAGAATGCTACAGTTCTTTTCTGAAGGACTGCAGAAGTGCAAGGACAAGCAATCATACAAGAACAAGTTCAGATCCTTACCTCTCTTTGAAATGACACAGGGGTGCCGCCAAAGCATTGACGGGTTTAAATCTGTCTACATTTTGAAGTCAAAATATGATGTGATCTGCCCAGAGTTGTACCAGGTGGATAGGACTATTGCATTTCTCAAGGATACTCCTTTCAATCAAGAACTGGCAGAAGAATTGGATATCGAAGTAATAAATGACTTGGAGTTTTTCACCTCTGTAATTCTCTGTAAACTTCAACAACTGTCAGAGTCGCAAATTCTTCATGCAATAAACCTGCTGTTGAAAATAATCCACGACTATCATATACAATATCAGAAAAACAAAAATCTGATCACCTCTGTTCTCAAACCAGTGAAGTTTATCCGAGACATGCATGGTAGCCTACGGGAAGCCTCTTTTTTCTATGATAAAGAGGATCCGCTTTTCAAAGTAATGGATTTAAAGGAGAAATTTATTCCTCAGTCCTTCTTCAAAAATGTACAACCTGAATACATGTTCAAAATGTTACTGATAGACCTTGGGATGAAGATGATCCCATCACATGATGACCTAATTGACTTTGCAACTTTAGTTGCTCAAGATGCTGCAAAGGGGGCTCCTATGAAAACCCTGAAGCCAAAAACAGATGCTTTACTTGATGCTCTCTTTAAGATTGATGAAAAGAAACTTGATGCAGATTTCCTTGAAACACTGTCCCATATTAAATTCATCTACCCCCATAAAGTGCCTAAGGAATTGTGTGCCTTGCATTCTCCATATGTTAAGAATAACCAGTTTATTGCATTGAAGGGGTCGATGGTAAGACAATGGCAAAATGATGATGAACTAGTCTGGACCTCCATGCCAATACTACATTTTCAGAGCACAGCTGGAATACTAAAGAAGTCTGGCACCTTGTTTCTACCCCCGCAAGACTTAGTTCTTCAAAATCTTAAAAATGTTTCAGGAGTTGACTGCAAAACTGAACCAGTTCTAAAAACCAGAACAAAGGTCATGATAACAGCATATGTCTTTCTTCAAAAAAACCCATTCTACGATCCCAAGTCTTTATCAGACTTACCAGTTATTCTGGTAGAAGACAACACCCGTTTGGTGAAATCAAACCAGGTGGTACTGTCATTAAAAAATGACAAAGAATTCCGGCCATACCTGTACGAACTTCCATTTGAACTGGGTACTTACAGGGATTTCTTCCAAGGGATTGGTGTTTCTAAGAAAGCTACACCAGTCCATTTCTGCTCAGTCTTGAGAGCCCTCTATGAGGATACCAAGGGCATGAACTGTTTACAGCCAAACCAGGTAAAGACTGCAAAAAGGGCTGTTCAACATCTTTTCAAAAGTTTGCTGAAAAATTCTGATAACCAAGACTTTCAGTTACTGAAACCACTGTATCTGCCTGCTACTGATGGAAAGCTATACGAGTCATGTAGCCTGTACTACAATGACCGTGTTACCACAGGTTCCAAAACCAACCTGAAATCCTTGGAAGAAAAGTTTAAATTTTTGGTTAACCTGAAAGATTGTCATATTAAATGGAATGTCTACACGATCCAGAACCTTTTCAAACTACTGCCAGAAGAAATAAGACCCAAGATGTTTTCGCATATAACCAAGGAAAATCTAGAAGAATCAACTTTGAGGCTTTGTCTGCTTGGGGAGAACTGTGATTTTCGGTGTCGGCTGCTGAATCTCCTAGTGTCCACGAATTTCACTGAAGGTGTGATTTCTCTTTTGAAAGGGCAGAACGAAGGCCAGGAGACCGTATCAGCTAGTGAGCTGAAGAAGGTCTTTTCTAAAATCAGTATCACCTGCTGCGAGAAGCTTGAAACTGTTCTGGTTTACAACGCTGAACATTTGAAGAATACCAATATTCAAAAACAAGTCTACCTCCAGAAAGACAAGGACGGCCACTGTGATTTTTTTGTAGAGCACCAGGATGGTTTTCAAGGAAGGAAGATGGTGAAAATACCAAAAAGTATTGCCCAAGAAATCAATGTGTTGCTTAAAAACATGTTGACTGAAAATTCAATGTTCATACTCTTTGAAATGCTCTGCTGTGATGACCCAGAAGATATTTACAGTGTACTGGTTGAGAATGACATCCACTCTTTTAATTGTGAAGGGGACAGCTCGTTTAATTTACCTGATCCTGGAGAAGTCATTCCGAATTACTTATGGGACCTTCTTGAAATGGATTTCCTCAACCATTTTGAAAAGGGAGATTTTGTTGGCTACTTAGATCCTTCTTGGCCAGAGGAAGTTTATCTTTATGCAGTTGTAGTAGAGTGTCTGGGCATGCGGAAGAGAGCAGATGGTGAGGTGCTGATGTACCGAATCCAGATAGGTAGTGAAAACATTCTGGAAGTCACTAAAACTGATATTTATCAGTTTAAGAGGAACAAGGGGGTCAACAACAACTGCAGAGATCTTGTCCCTGTTGCACCTGGAGAGGAATCGAATGAAATCCCAGTTGGGAAGTTTTCAAAGTCATTCGATGAAATTAAAAAGGAAATCGACGAGTACTTTGAAAAAATATCAAAACTTCCAAAAGAAGAGCGAGTCAAAGCAATCCGAAGGCTTTACTTAAAATGGCATCCTGACAAGAATCTGGATAATTCTGAGCTCGCTACTGAAGTCTGCAAGTATATTGAGCAGTTGAAAGAAGGGAGACGAGTGTCAACTAAGCAAGGCAAAAGTCAAACATCTGAAAACATTTTCAAAACCTGGAGTAGTCAAGCACGGAATCACAAACGAGGGAGGTCAGATTTTGAGCATAGATATTCTTCCGGGAATTATGACTTCTTCTTCAGTTTTCAGCACAGATACCAGCCAAAACCTGAAGAAGCAAAGAGGTGGTTTAAGCAAGCACAATGTGACCTTTCTGCTGCTTCCGTTGATATAGGCCAGTCAACAACAGAATGGGTCTTCTTTAAAGTACACCAAGCCGTGGAAAAAGCTCTCATAGCAGCCCAATACAGGAAAGATGGAAGGTACACCAAGGATCAGAATATTGTAGGGCTGGCAAGAACAGTCTCTGCATTTCATGGCAACCTCAGTGAACTAATAGATATTGTGTGCAAACTAAAGCAACACGGAGTAGACAACAAGAAGACCCAATATCCAAACTGTCACGCTGCTCCCAACATTCCCAACGGACAATTCCCTTCAGATAAGGAACAGGAAGTGCTGGAGCTTGGAAAATCTCTTCTGGCCAAAGTACGGGACTATATCTCCTAATTTAATGATATGCATCAATAACTTAAATAGAATCAAGGCTAAAACTTACAAGCAACTATTACTTTTTACTCTTAAATTATATACAGTGCCCTTGACTTGAGCTATGTACTCCCTGATAATTCTACTTTTTTATTTTTTTATTTACCAATTCTAAATTACTTTTTGACTTGAACACAAAGTGCAAAGACTAGTTTCATCCATATGGTGATAACTTTACTGCTTTTGTTTTGACTCCTTTTGAATACATAACAACAGCAGTTTAAAGACTATTTAACACATATTTGTCCTGCAATATAAACTTGAAGGCCAATTCATTTTATTATTATTATTATTATTATTATTATTATTATTATTATTATTATTATAAGTAGTGGTATTTCTTTAACCATTTAGCTCAAATTAATGCTCCTATTTTTTTCACAGCTTCAGTCAGTTATGTATATTCTATTTTTTTCTACACTTTTTCTTTATTCCTTAGTAAAACCTCTTCTCATGTTGCATTGTGGGAAATAATATTATGTTAGTATTACTGGTCCTGAGATGAAAGAGAAGAAACAGTATTAAAGCTGATAGCATTTATAAGTCTCCAAAAGGTCTCATTATCAGGTAAACTGGATTTAAGAAGAATAGATGTACAGATTGTTTTTTTTCTTTTTTTAAATAGACTTGTGCAAAGAGCCCCTGTGTACACATTAGTTGTTTCTAGTTCGTTGTGTAATGTTAAAATTGGGTCTTTTTCCTTTTTTTTTGCCCTGGAGTAAAATCTTAGCAAATGTCTTGATAATTATTAGGGAAATGTAGAACCATTTTTAATTTTTTAATTTGCTTTGACAGTGATACTGTATCTTTTTTAAAATACACTGAATTAATATTGCTTATTTTGTTTTGTATTCCTGAAACTGACAGGATCCAGTAACATATTATCCTGTAATACAATAAACTTTAGAATTGCATACAGATCAGTGTTCTGTGTGTTTGTTTTTCTTCCTAGGGGCTCCTAATATGTGAAATTATACAAATTCTGGTGAATAAATCTACCTGCAACTGGTTTATCTTTAGTCTTGGAGTTTCACAGTACTTCAGAAGGGTACATTTTTGGTTAAAAAACAGATGGTGCATCTGAAGCATGCAAATTAGTGGTTATCCTAAGGAAATACTTTATTAATTTGCACAATATGAATTGTATTCCTGCTTTGTGATCCCATTCCGCAGCATCTTTATGGATTACTGTTTCCACTCTGTGTGGAATGTTTATATCACCAGCAATAACGAGTAAGCCTGAGCAAAGCTGGCATTTCTATAAAGAAGTCAGTCTAAACGTGACCACTTAGCAGCAAGAGTACCACACACACTGTTTGCAGGGGGGAGAACTTACTACCCCAAAGGGTTAACAGTATCATTAGCTAATGGAATTTGCCAGGCAATCTTAGAATGAGCCCAAGATCTCACTTTTAACAGTAACACACAAACAGTATACAAACAGTACAAAATAAATACATGAAAGCTGTAAGTATTAGTAAAAACTACACAAAAAAACCATCCAAAAGTATAATACATAACTGCAATATATAATACAATGGTTGCAGACAGAGCTGCTGTCTAAGTGAGCAATGTAGTGTAGAAGGCATCACAAACCCCCCCTAACCAGAAGCAAGCATGACTGCATTATGTCTACACAGTAATATAACACAACTGCCCCAAAACCGTGTGGCTCTGGTGCTGTACCCTGATGGAAACGGGACTGTCAGCTGGTCAGATCTGCTGGTGTCGTCTTAACTCCTGGCTAATCTTCAACTCACCCAGTATTTAATAAATCTAACTTTTCCAGCAAAGGAATGTGTCCCACTGCAAATTCGCTGTTGGTCGGGTTACTTGGCGCCGTTCAAAAAACGTCGCCAGTTATTGGCTAGTTATGAAGAATTAACGAGACAGACTGGATGGTTACCCTCTTACTCGCTTAGGAGGGCGGGACTTAGAACACTACGACACAAACAGTAACGCCCACACAGGAGAAACAGCCGAGGCAGATCGTCCTCTGATGCAGCGTGTTTGTCTGCAGAATGTGTGTATTTATATCCCCGTTATTTCAGTGACTTTTTTGGATATGTAACCGAGACACAGGCTGTGCGCCGCAGGTGGGTAAGTACCAATTGTACAATACGGAAGATGCAATGAAATAAACCCAATAATTGCTGTTGTTATGTAAAATTAGAAGAAAGCTAGGTTACTTGAAAACGGGGGAAGACATTAGCGGTTGCACATTGTGTGCTTTTTAATTTTGTTTTTTTTTTGCAAACTCACAGGGTACACAACGTGCAGTCTGGAAGGCGTTCTCTATTCTTAGTTGAGAGTGTTTTGTCTCAGCAGAGTGTATCGTATGAAGCGTTGGTGTGTGTGTGTGTGTGTGTGTGTGTGTGTGTGTGTGTGTGTGTGTGTGTGTGTGTGTGTGTGTGTGTGTGTGTGTGTGTGTGTGTGGTAGGGTTGGGGAGTAATAATTTGGTAGGGCAATGTTTAGAAATATATTATTTTTCCTCAAGTAACATTGTAACGACGCGTGTAAAATGAAAGCAGGCTTGAGCTCGAATTCAGCAGTATATTAGCACAGCTCAAATAAACAGTTAATGACCACGACAAAGCAAAACAAAATAAGTAAAACTGAGCTCTCTGCTAAATCCCATTATAGCTGTCACTCGCACTGATACACACCCTAACCCTAACCCGCTCTCCCTTAAAAACCCATTTAATCGTTTCACAGCCAAACCCGGTAAATTTAACTGATGGCACTATTATTATTACAGTGTTTTCGTTATATCTTTTTGTTTATATCACGGTCTGGTTTTACTAGTAGTAACGCCCTTGGTGCTTTTAGTCTACAACCATTGAGATTCAAGTTTGTTTGTGAAATAAGGTATACTATATTAACAATACTACAGTAGTAATTTTTGCCGTGAAACAACTGCATGCTCTTTTAAATCCTTGAAGTCCTTACTTGCATTTAAAAGCGGAATAGAGAACGAGAAAACAAGGGTGCGACATTTTAATAAGTGAACAATCTTTATTAATGTCAATGCAATTACGAATAGTAAATTGTAATGTTAAATTTTGTTGTCGTGCGTTCACAGAATGAGAAAGGGATCCGGACTTGCATATTCGTGGTAATCTATTAAATTGCAGCAAAATTGCTTGTTTTAAAAAAAAAAAAAAACTTCTGAACTAAAATCATTGATTAATGGCCCATCCATTCCTGTAGGCGACAGCAGTAAGCCTCATATATAGCTTACGCAGCAGTATTACGAAGGATATTTAATTTTAGACGTTTCTGGCTGTACAGGTGCTACAGTGACCGATGCAGTAGTAATGCAGAAAAACGCAAACATACGTTCTTATAACTGTGAAGGGGAGATGAAGTACCCCTGGCTTGTTTATCCAGAGGGCAAGATGTACTGTAGTGTGTGTGTGTGTGAAAAGCTGTCCTAGAAACTCGAGATCAGCCCCTGAACTTTTTTAATGTTGATTTTGTACTGTTTTTATAATTCTGTTTTGTACCAGTTAACATTGCCAGCCAGTGAACCATGGAAACGCTCAAGAATTAATTATACTGTCTTCAGTTTGAAATCCATTAGTCATGGTTATAAAACATTTATTTTATTTTAAATACATTAAAAATAATCTATTGAATACAGTCTTGGAATTATCAGAGTACCAGTTCTTAATTTTTGTTCTCTATGCAATTAGTGAAGAAAGAAAACGTTTCTTGTTGATGCAAAGCAAGAGTCAAAGATGGAGCCTGTTCACATCAAAGAGGAGGTAATAGAAGAGGAGTGCTTCGATAGTTCTGTTCCCACGGAGATGCTGCCCGTTCAGGGTGAAGGAGGGCCCCCCGAGCCAGGGTCCCACCCCGCTGGACTGAAACGCGACCCCACTGAACACGACTCTGCCAACTTTGCAGAGGATGTCACTGAACTGGGCTCTGTCCAGGTCATCGAGGAGATTCCTGAGCTGGGGTCTGATCTCTATAAAGAGGAGGACTCGGACGACATGTCCACAGATGATGATGAAGACGACGACACTGTGTCTTTCCTCATGCACAGCCCTCAGGTGGAGGCTGGGCCCGTCCAAATAAGACATTTAACTGAAGACTTGGACAGATCTGTGTCTTCCACTGCTGCAATAGCAGCGTGTAAGTATAACCCAGGGTTAGAGAGACTCCGATCTGCACCCAGTCCTGGGTTTCAGCCCCACCTTCATTTTTATAACATATACAAGGAATGCTGGAACCAGCACTGGGTGCAGGATTACATTACTCAACACCAAAATACGTTTTATTTCTGTATGATTTTGTATGTGGTAAGATCTGTTAAGCTCACAGTAAGAGCTGGAATGGCTTTGCTTTTGCAACACTGATATTCCAAATGATAAAGGAATGCCTGTAACCATGTTGCTTCTAATGCAGTTCTATAGCATCTCCCTAATTCAATATGCTAGTCATTGGGATTTTTCCTAAGAATAGAAGTGAGTTCCTACCTGACCCTCTTTGTATTTCTCCCTTGGGTTGTTTCAGTGATTGCAGACCAGGATTGTACATGTTTCCAGTGCAAAAGGCCAGTTACTGGGAAGCAGTGCAGTCAGAAGGGGGCGAAAAAGAGAGGTCGCTCAAAATATGTGGACATGCTACTGGGAGCGCAGTCAGCAAACACAAGACAGCCTTCACTAGCATCGCAAGAACTGACTTTACCCTCGGAGGGGGCGAAGATTCAGAACTTGAGGAGCGCTCGGCTCTCCCATAGCTGTCGAGAGTGTGGGAAGAGGTTCGGTCGCTTGGACACCCTCACACTGCACCAGCTGGTTCACAAAGTGGAGAGCATGCATGACTGCACCGCATGTGGGAAAAGCCTGGAGAAAGGAACTCTTAAAAAAACCAAAAAAAAAAAAACACCAGTGCAATTAAGCAAGGGAGGCCGGGGACCAGTGCACTGACTGGAGAGTTTGAATGACTCAAAAAATGTTCAGCAGCGCTGGCGTGCCCACAAACCTCATCACTGCACTGAATGCAGGACGGAATTCAGCTCTCCAGAATCTTTAAAAGAGCACCGGAACGTTCACAGAGCAGGGGGACCGACTATCACTGAACTGAATGCAGGGACAGTTTCAACTGGTTGAAAGGGTATCGCAGCACTCTGAGTGGGAGAAGCTCAGGCTTACAAACACCAGCGTATTCACATAGAAAGTACCCCTGATCGGTGAAATGAATGTGTGAAGAACTTTACCTACACAAAGTACAGTTGGTGATGTTGAGACAAGACACAGAGACTATCGCCCGCTTTTGTAGATGACTTCATAATATTCCTATTAAGATCCATGCCGTGGGTGCTGATGTGGCATCACAGATTAGTATCTGTATGTTTTTGTACTTTTTAAATATTAGAGAATGTAGTGTTAATAGCAGAACGATTTAAGTTTGTTGTTAACTAACCTTGTGTCTGGTTAGTTGATACTAAAGGTCATGCTTGGCTGAGAATGGAATTGGTTTCTGTTTTAAGTTTAGAGGCTTTTGGTTTACGCTCTGTGTTCAATTCCCGATGTGTTCATTGTGTAAAGACAAGAGACAGACATTGTTTCTACAACAGCTATTTTAATAAAGTCCAGTGGAGCCTATGTTTTAGCTGTCTGTGTTCATTTTTTGGTGTATTTGCGTTCCTTTTAAAACATATTTATTTTTAATTTTGTATACATTTTCTCTACTTTATAGCCAGCCACATTAGATTTTGATACACTTTTTTGGGGGGGTGGGGGTGCAAAAAAAAAAAAAAAAAAAAAAAAATCCCATTGTCAGAATATAAAACGATTTATTGAAGTGTAAGTTCGTTTTATTTTACACATGCATTCAGCCACACAGTAATTAAGCAGACATGTACAGAGCAAGCTGTTACAGCAATATAAAATATAAAAAAGCAACCCATATATGTTTCTCATGCAGCACACTTATGTACAGATTTTACATACAGGGAATGCACAGTTGAATACAGAGCAACATCACAAACATGTTGTAGAACACCACAGGAAATCTCTTAATCTCTTTTTCAGTGTGCTAGTTCTCCTGCAACACTGCATGTAATGTTTGACAAGATTAGTAAAATAAACAAGGACCTACCCTCTGCGGTCTTGAGGCCAGGTTATTTACTTTACATGAAACCACAAAAACATAAAATATGAGGCCAATATTTGGGACCCTGAAATCTTGAATGTTCAGTAGTCTGGACGTGTGGATCGAGGGCTCTGCCTGATGGCAGCGCGGGCAATTTCAAATGAGAAATGTTCGGTATGCTGAATAAAAAAGGCAGGAGGATATTTAAAAATAAATAAATAATACTCAAATAAGTTAATTCAGCCTTTGTTTTTTCCTTCTTCATATTAGCCAAAAACAATAAATACTGCACGAGTTGTATTTTGAATTTGTGGTTCTGCAATCTCTTGAAAACTTCGTAAACTGAACAATATGTCGGTACTTCAGTGTGAAGTATGCCTCTCATCCAATTAGCACCAGTAGAATAGAATAATTCCTGAATCTCTTCCCACCCCTTTCTCAATGATGTGACCCACCCCAATCTGTCAGTTCTTCAGTGGGGCTCTGTCCAATGTACCATGCTTCCAAATATCCTGATGCACCTGGATTGCCACAGACCAGGATGTGAGCAACACCAGCGATAGATCCCCTTTTGTTTGGTCCGAATGACTCAACTGGTCCTGGTATCAAATCAATCAACCGTCTACATTGCTTACTTCAATTCTTTTTAAATTAAGGTCAATCGTATGGTCTGCTTTGAAAGCTAAATACATTCTTTGTGTTGATTTAAACATTACTAAATTATATTTTGCATGCTAGCCAGACACAGATATGCAATGCAATCTAGTTTTGAAACCCCATCTTAGGTATTACATACTTTAATTTCAAGATTAATGACTATTTTTAAGGGAAAGTCAAATCTTAATTTTCTGCACACCCCCTACAACGTTAAATTTTGGGATTTGTATGAGAGTAATTTAAAATGAGCTGCTCACATAATATGCCATTACATCAATAGAAGAATGTGTGCTTTTCACTTTGGGAATGTTTATGGTACAGTCCACCTGAACAGTGGAAACATGGTATTGGTGACTTTCTTTGGCACCCCCTGTCCAATTGGCTCCCTCCAGCTCCACCCCTGTTCCCTGAGCTCCTTACATCGCAACCCTGCCGGCTCAGTCCCAGTGTTGAAGGCTCTTTAGGCATAACTACATGACGGCATCTCCTTCAACTCAGGGCACCCCTGCTGATTAGAGAACTCTGTGGAAAGACAGAGAGTGGTGTTAGGGGTGTGTAGACCACGTGGATTTGACTCTACAGTACCTTCTTTAGGATTTCTGCAATTAAATTAATCCCTAAACCATTTTGAGTCCTGGTATAATTACATATATGTGTTGTACAGGTCAAGCTATATATTATATAATGTTGAATGAATGCTTATTGTTTCAAACAACAAAATACACGAAGCTTTTAAAAGATTAAAGACGTCACCTCTAGGGATCTTAAAGGAACCAATGTGCAATATTGGTAACTGCTGGACGCATTAGAAACAGAAAAAAAAAAAAAACTAAAGTTAAAGAAAGGGATTAAAGAAAGAATTTTCCTTTTTGATAATTTTCTGCACATCCCAAATAATAACGACCAAAATAGCTACTAGGAGAAGGCGTTTTATTACGTAAAGAAGTATACAGAGACTAGTACCCAGGTTCTCTGGTGGGGGTTCCTGCTTCTTCAGAGTCTTACTGTTCCCTTCCATCCCGGCCAGCACGCCCATCATATCCACCAGGGTGTGTTCTCCTTCCTCCAGCGCCTCTCTCGCCTCCTCCGCTCTCTCCTCCCTCTCCTCCCTCTCCTCATTCTCCTCCTCCTCTCCATTGCTCCCGCTCCTGGGAATCGTCTTTCGGAGTTTGCCCCGCGGGCCCCTCAGGGTGCACACGGCACGGAGCCGCCCGTAGGAACGCAGCTGGGAGACGTTAGCGCTAAGGAAGAGCAGTATAACGTTGAGGTCGTTGATGGGGCAGCCCAGGTTCGGCCCCAGGCCCAGGGCAGGAAGCACCTCGTAGACAGACAGGAAGCGGCGGTCCCAGCAGAAGAGGCGAAGCAGACCGAAGAAGATCAAGGGACCCAGGAGAAGGTAGACGGCTCCGTTGGCCACACTGATGATCTGGAAGACCAGCAGGCCGGTGAGCTTGCACTGGATCAGCTCAGGAACCCAGGGCTCGTCTCGCAGGAGGCCGGTCTTGACAAAGCAGCTGAACTCGTCCTGCAGGAAGGCAGACAGGTGGAAATAGACGAGGTAGAGGCAGGCAGCGGAGATGAAGAGCAGCAGCAGGAAACTGCGCAGGAACAACATGCACACCAGGAAGTAGGAGGTTTTTTTGGCCTGCAGGTAGCGCTCCAGCAAGGGGAACTCAAAGTAACGTTCTTGCTTCGCCCTGCATGTGGGAAAGAAAAAAGCTGATTAGCAATAGGCAGAGGAAAATCACTTCTGCGTCAAATTACCTTTGCTTCTAACAGCATCTCTGCATGGAATGTTTTGCACAAGAGGCCCTTGCGTGGGTTCCCCTCCCTTCTCCCTTCCTCCTCCCCTCACCCCAGCTGACAGAGCACAGCCCTACCTCTGCAGCTCAGCTGCGAAGCCGGCAGGATCAGGACTGTTCTGCTGCAGCTCTAGGATGGACTGTGCCAGGCGCACCGAGCGGTTGTAGGATTTATCGAGCTCATCAATGATGAAGAGCAGGTCAGCCCCCAGACATGGCATTACCAGCAATCGCCAGAGCAGAGCGGGGGTGTACATCATCACTGCCATCACCAGCAGGGAGTAGGGAAACATCTAAAGAGATGGGGGGGTGGGGTCAGAGGGAAGGAGAGGCATGCCATCACCATTACCAGCAGGGAATATTGGGAATATCTAAGAGAGTGAAGAGTTAGCGAGAGGCACACCATCAATGGCTTTAACAACAGGGAATATACTGTAACGTCTAGATAACATTAAATAATAGGGATGTAACAGTAATAGAGCCTAGGTATTTCATCACTGACGGGATGATATCAGTTGGTCAAATTGATATTTATTTAATTGCTGTAGCCGTTTACATGACAATTCGAAATGCTTTTCGTTGCAAGTTGCACAATTTCATAGGCAAGTGGAAACGTAGGTTACAGAAATGATTTGGCATGTTATTTTAAGAAATCCATTTCTCGCACAGTACCTGCATTTAAGCTGCTTCTTATTGATTCGCTTTAACTTAACAACTCAAGAAGGGCAGGTGTCTCGTACCTTGTGCACCCACAGCGATTGCTCCTCGAAGTTGCCGTCACTGTCAAACTCATGGTGCATCAGTGAGTCCCAGCAGTAGGTATCCACGTAGCCTGCCTGCTTTGACGTGAAGTTGTGTGGGGGGAAACAGGTGATCTGAGGACCTGGACAGACACATTGTAGCTATTGCAGCTAAAATCACTGTTTATTGGAGAGTATACCTATAGTAAGATTTTTTATCTAGCAACGTTTTTATCTAGGAAAGGGAAATCTGAATCTCCTGTGCACATCCCAAAGGTTACGCAGAGCAAATGACTTGCTACCCCTCTTAGCCGGGTTCAGCTAAAGTCATGACTCGAATTCTGATAATTATGTCAGAAGACCGTTAGTAATGTTGGATAAAGCCAAGTATATTATTCAAGATCCAATCTGCATTAGCACTCACTGGGTGATCCAACTTCTCAACCCAAATAAACATCAGATACATCCTTTTTTAAATCCTGGTAGCTTACTTAGGGAGGTTCTTTCGCTCCTTGGAGCCTGAACTCCAGCAATGTCCTAACATGAGGCTGTGCTTAGAAACGTACTATGCACAGACATGTACTTAAAAGCAGGCTTTTCTGCCAAATCATTTTACTCAAACCATAATTTACTGCAAACTGAGACGTGCATGTGTCTGAAATCCCAAACCAGCTGTTATTATAAAAACCGGCTGTGGTGCAAACTTGTAGCTAAACCTACTTCGTACTTTTCCCTTCTTAAGCCAGTTTGATTTTGTACTTTTCCCATAAGACTTAACACTCAGCCAATCCAGTCCTTTGAGGCTATAAACAGTTCGTTTTTTTTAACTCCACGTCTTATAAATATATTGTCTGCGCAGAGATGAGGGCACTTCAATAACAACGAAACGAAAGACTACTGGAATATTTCAACTTGTCCAATACTGGTACACCTGGTTGTGTGGATAAGTTTCTTTTAAAGCGGTTTAGTATCTTGTGATCGAGTATTCTATGTGATAAGCTATAGTTATTATAATACCAGCCTAATGCTGGAAAATCCTAACATAGACTGATACAGCATCGAATTTGGAAACAGGCTGGTTTGGAAGCAGCACGAAACTAGTAATCTCTGGCCAGACAGCAGACGATTCCCTGGCGTTTGTTTGTACTGGAGTGCTACAGTAATTGATTGTCCTGGTTATTAACCAGTAGCCTTTCTATTATTATACGCCTTTGCCCAGTCTCAGCTCAGAAGCTGACCACCAGCCACGCCACAGGACAGAGACGAAACAGACGCATTTATGCAATTAGACTGTGGTGACAGGCGGATCCCAGGGTGATTAGCCGCAGTTATAATGATCTTCTAACCTCCTACCATAGCCGGCTAGAACCAGGCGCTGCAGTGCACACACGTTTAACCCATGATTGGCTGGGCTACCGGCACACTCACCGAAGGAGACTTCTCTCGCGAAGGCCATGGACACAAGCAGCAGGGGCAGCCCCACGGACACGAACTTGATGATCCGGTCGAGGGGCAGTTCCAGAGCCAGTGCCTTGAGCCTTGAGTCCCCGCTCCCCTCCGGGATCAAAGAGTCCGACAGCATGTACTGCGCTGCAGAGTGAGCGATCGACATCTAGACAGCCGGGGAGAGAGTGGATAAAAAAAACAAACAAACATGCAGACAATGTCAAAATGATTTAGGATGTGTCTGTTAGTAGAAGGGGTTTCTTTTTCAGATTTTAGGACTCAGTGTTTAACTCTTTCAGAACTATGTTCTGAAATGCCTCCTTAACTAATGTCATGGTTTCAGTGTGGAATTAAAATACACGTCATGGATTAATTTGTATTTTAAATGCAACAAAACTGAAAGTCAAACACAATCAGCACAACACTTTGTTAATGTTGACGGTCAGTGGTGGTCACTCCGGCTCCTGGTCTTTGTTCCAACCCTGTTCTAATTTTATCCAATATAATCTCCATTCTGACCCTGAAGTAGTTAATGATCTCATTTTACCAGTTAAACCTGGAGAGGAATTGCCCTCTAGGACCGTGATTGGACACCCCTTATATACATAGCGTGATTCACAAAAGGAGACACCAACTCCAGTGTCGTAATTTCCAGTGTACAACGTATCCCCGTTTTACAGGATTGCACAGTTTGATACATATAGTGATTTAACAGGAATCCCTCTCCCCCCATGTAACATAGCAGAGTCATTGTTGTAAATGTGTCACATCTATTGTCCTATACAGCCCTATAACAGGACTGTATATACATGCAGGGGAGGCACCCTTTGTGAATCATACTGTGTGTGTATCTTTATCTATAAGAAAGACAGATAATACAGAAAATATATACATGCAGAAAGAATTATACAAATGTAAAAAATACAAGAGAAAAATGATTAGGTATATTCATTGATCTTTAAGCACTTTTTAAGGTGCTGGCAAAAAAAATAAAAAATAACATGTGTGCACAAATCTCAGTAGCTAAAAATCCCCCCCCCCCAGAGATGCTAAAAAAAAATCTTTAAACTTAATATGCGTTAGTCCAATCTTTTTCTTTTTTTTTTTTTTTTTTATCTATCACAAAAAATATTTTAAAAAAATTAAAAAATGAGAATGGATGAGCTAGGAAAACCGGCTCACGTCAAGACACGTAAAGAAAGCGTCCAAGTTAGAAAGACAGAAGGAGACGGAGACGCAGGAGACGGGCATACCTCGTTGTCCTTGTCTAAAGCAGCAGCAGCAGAATCCCAATCCAGCTATGAAGAAAAGTAACTGAAATAGTTCTGGCAAGGTCCTTATGTAGAGTGGGGCAGCCCTCCCCAAATGACAGGCTGTGTTGGGCCGGGCCTGTGGATAATTAGAGAGGGGTCCCTCTCTGTCAGGAGCTGAAATAGACGGCTAGCTGACCAGTAAACCTGGGGATGCCACGGGTAACAGAGGGACCACAGCAATGTTCCCCTCTGCAGCAACGCCCACCAACTTCAAAAGAGAGCGCTCGTGGCTTTACCGTTGCCTGTAATCCAGGCTCCTATTTATAAACGGTGGCTCGAACCATGGGGAAAGCAGGAGTAGAGATTTGCTCTGACAATTACAGCTGTGCGACCGCAGCTATTTGTGCATGGCTGTGCTGTGTGTTTGTGAGTGTGTGTATGTGTTGGTTTGAGATCCACTTTGCTGGTGGTTTCAGCATCTCCACCCTTCCAGGGTTGAGCGCCCAGCCAGCCTGACACACACTGGTTTCTTGGTTTTAATTCCCTTTTTTGTCTTACATCTACATGATCCCTGCGCAGAAAGTACATTCTTTAGTATACTTAAAGAGAGTCGGGACTCTGTTACTCAGAGAGGAATAGATTTTCTTTGCTGGGTTGTACTAGGAGACAGTTCAAATATTGGACTTGATTATACATCATGTCACAATCCCAAGGCCTTAACCAAGAAGAGCTGGAGGAGCAGAAATGACACAAATATTATAGGTATTAAATAAATCTGTTCATTAATGTGTTGATTTCAAAACAAGACTGTTTACAACCTTGACAGGGCAGTAACAATGTCAGCTCCCTGGATGAGAGAAAAATTTGCTTCCAATCATCTTTTAAGAAACACTCAACACTGAAGATAATTGCCATTGACTGGTACTCAGTTGTCATGGTGACGGAATGGCAGTTTGTCTCGTTTTGAAATCAACACATTAATGAGCGGATGTATTTCATATCTGCAGGTAAACACTTTCTGAAGGCAATTCCATGAGCACGACTATCAGCACACCCCCTAAGAAAAAGACATCTCATTAAATTCACATTTTAGTCCAGCTTAAAGGGGAGATGCTGAATTTCTCTAGAGAACTCAACAGTAAATGGCTCTGTTTCTTGTGATGTGGTATTTTAAGTCATCATGGAGATCAAAATCAAAACAGGGGTGTCCATGGGACTCGATGGATACCTCTTAATAACTAGGTGTGGTCTCCATTGTATTCACATTGCTGTGAATTAAGCGGTGTTTCCCAAAGTCCCCGAAGTCTGTAGAGGTTCCTGTTTCTGTCACAACCAGGACTTCAATAGAACCAGAGACAGGATATCCTGCAGGACTGCCCTTGATTGAAAAGCACGTACAGTAGCAGCTTTTTATATGCAGGGGTCTACTTTAACGCACTCCAGGTGGTTCTAAATGTAGCCATGTCTTTAACTCTATATTAACCTGCTGTGTTACAGTATTCAAACCACTAGAGAGAGAGAGACAGCATGTGTGTTTGAGGTACTTCTGGGGTTTTGATGCCGTGGTAACTACACTCACTTATTTCTATTTAAATATATTAATGCATTTGTGATGTCATTTACACACACAGTTAATGATGTAACGATCTACCATTTGTTTTTATTCAAACCTTCAAGTTTCACGGTATTGAGTCAATGTATTTTCCTTTATTCTTTTATATTAACCAACGTTGGGTAGTTGGCTCTTGAGCAAAAAGAACACAACCCAGGGGAGTGACGAGCGTGCGAATGCTGCGATACTGGCGATTGGTGTTTATACCACTCTCACCCAAACTTAAGACAACAATCTCTGACCCACTTCGGGGCTTTAAAACGACAAGCTGAGGAGCTTAAAAAGATTCCAAAATCGGAGAAAATGTATCCAATCACAGCAGACCCTCAGCTGACACCACACCCTCTCCACTCCAGAAGTCACATCCTCTGATGGTAACTAGCCTGGACAGTACAGCAGATTCAGAGCAGGCTGACTGAAGATAAACTAAACCAAGTCTTTCCGATTGTGCTTTTCAAAGAGTAATTCAATGCAAGATAATCTTAGGCTTCCAATAAACCTGTTTTAAACCAACTGGTTTATCTTTTTTTTTTTTTTTTAATAATTAAAATGCATTCTATTAAAACACAACAGATTATGTCAACAATGTGTACAAATAAAAAAAAATAATACGCATTCCTTATCCCCCCCCCCCCATCTGTTGAAAAAAAGAAAGAATTAAAATAAGAGCAAGCGCAGAGAGAAATGGGACAAATGGAAGGCAGAATTCACAATGAACATTCAAGAATGGAGAATATAGCTGTCAGGTCTTTAAAAAAAAAAAAAAAAGGGATAAGCACATCGAAAACAGATGCTTTCGTCGTTTAGTGAAGGCAGGCAGAACATTCCTTCACAGGTTGTAGATTGTTCTAGCAGAAAGGGAGAACATTTATATTGTCTCTGACGTTCCCATCCTCTCCCTCCAGCTTCAAGTTCCATCAGTTTTTCTTTTCACATCTTTATTATTATCCAGCACAAAAAAAAAAAAAAAAAAAACTTCCGGGCAAAATCATCCTGCATTTGAAATCCTTACTGCAGGATGAATGGTGTGGAACAAAATGTTTTTCAAATCATGGTTCGATCCTTTTCCGTTGTCATGAATCGAAGAAAGGTGCCGAAAGCTCAGGGTTCAGGCAGGCTGATGCTTATCTTGATGCTATGTCCTCCCAGCAGCACGCAATTGTCCTTTCCTTTTCCGTATATATTAAGAACTAGAATTGGATTCATATAAAAGGGCAGCAGATCAAAATGCAGAACAATTTCAGATGGATACATCTATAGCCCATATAAAGGTAGTGTGTGAAAACAAACAAGTCTTGCCTGTGAGTCCTGTACTGCGTACAAGAGTATTTTCAATTGACCTAAATACTGCCATGGTTTACATTATTAAAAGGAATGGACTTTGAGACAGCATCTCCAACAGTGGGACTGAAGTGTCTTTTTGTCTGCAATAGTAAATAACAGTAAGTAAAATGTCCTGATTTAATTTTTAAAACAGAGGAGCTATTCTGATCCATCACTGTTTAGACAAATCAATTTGTCTTATAAAAATAACACCATTTAATAATAAACAGACCGCACTAGTTCTTTACTTTAGCTTAAATGTCCTGTCTGGAATCATTTGTGTTGACTGTTTTTATTTAAAGGAAAATCTCTTCAAAAACCAAATATATATTACATTATGTGCTGTAGGGTCATCTTTAAGATTTTTATTCTATTTCTATTGGGTTTTTTTTTTTTTGTAATTTGTCTGTTAAAATCAGATTTGTTTTTTTTTTTTAAATCCAGATAAGATTGTTTTGCAGCAGGGTTGTAGCGTGATGGTGTGACCCCAGCCTTGCCCCCTGGCTCCTGTCTCTTTCTCCTCCTTCACTCCAGGGAGTCGCTGTGCTCCAAGCCCAGCTCTCCCACGTCAGTGGTGTGCAGCCGCTGCCCTCCCTCCTCCTCCTCCTCCTCCTCCTCCTCCTCCTCTTCCATCTCCTCTTCTTCATCCTCCTCTTCCTCCTCATCCTCCTCTTCCTCCTCTGTGCCGTCGAGTGAGTCCTCCCCACCCCCTCCCAGCATGGCCTGCTGCATAGCAAGGGTGGCTGAATCCGAGGACAGGGGTTGCAGCCTGTCCATCACCAAAGACCCTGAGAGAGACACAGAGAGAGGGGTTAGAACAAGGGCAACAGACAGTGCTGTGTGACCCCTGTCGGAAGCTCTAGAACGGCACCTGCAGTGGAGCTCCGCTGCACAGCGGTTACGATGCTTGTTTGTGGCGTGTGTTGTGGCCAGTTATTTAAACAGCGGTAGCAATACGTGGGGACGGGTAACACTGTATTTTTTTGGAAGCTCGCTGCTTGCTCTTTAAAAGGGGTACGGTGTAACGGGCAGTGTTCTGTGATGCACAGCCAGTATGGATTCGGACCCCTGTCTGTTAGATGAGGTTCAAGCTCCGTCACCACAAATGCAGGCTGGCTTTTTTGCACAGTGGTTAGGATGCTCCTGGTCAACCTTTTGCACCCTGCACTAGCGTTCCTTTATTAATGAGAACAGTAGCTGAATACCCCATGATAAATGTACTCAGAATGCTGTTAATCTGAATACTATCTGCTTACATTATTAATGTATAGCACTCTAAACACTACACCTGTGTATGCTAGCCTCTTGTAAGATGTTTTCCCTACAGAGTTTTCCCTAAAACTACTACTAACGTATGACACTACAGACTATGCAAGTACTGGTGCAGTTTGCTAAGGGGTTGCTCATACCATCTTGTAGCCCTGCCAGGACAGACCACAGCTAGGGAATCACAGTACAGCCACAAATTGTAATGTGAAGCTATAAAGTACACTCCAAGCTAAATATAAAAATGTTTTAAAGACACTTGTACCCAGTCATTAGTGGTCCCGTTGCATTTTTTTGTGGCTTAAACTGTGCAGTACAGTAAACATAAGTTGCTTTTTATTAACTTTTCTGATTCTGAGCATGTGCTAGCCTTTCTCGGCGTGATCTCGGAAATCCGGCAGAGGGGGGGCATGTAATTTACATATTTCTTAAGTAATAAATAAAAGGCAGTTAGGACAAAAATATGCGAGACCAGCAACCTGACATTGATTTGGACCCATCAGCAGAAAGCATTCAACAATAGTGCAGAATGTCTTCTGCTGTCTCCAGCGCTGTGTGCTCAGTCAGAAGGACTGAGAACACTAAGCATTCAAACTATGAACTGGAACAGCACGCTCAAAGCGTTCATAGTGGGATTTGGGGGGGGCGCAGCTAAAGAGAGTCTGTTAGCAGGACAGCGGAGTGCTTACCATCGGCGTTGTTGCCAGAGTGCGCCCCTTGTGGCTGGAGGACCCCCGCTACTATGGAGTCCGGCCAGAATCGCTGGGTGGGCCGGTGCTGTGACTTCATCTTCTTGGCTTTGGGGGCGGGGTCAGGGTTACTGGCGTCCAGCATGGGCTGCAAGATCCGCCTCCTCGCGTTAATGAACCTGCGTGGAGAGGACACGGTGGGGGGGGGGCGGCGTTAGAGCAGGTGCACACCATCAATACAATCAGCATGCACCCTACATCATCACAATAGATAGAGAGAGACTGTGCCTGCTCTAAGATCCCAGAGTGTTATTTAAGACTTCAGTGATTTCGGTTTTCAGTGTCAGCTGAATCAGACACACACCTTGTCTACAGGTAATTTACTGTTCAATGAAGGCTCTCTGCTATGCAATGGATCCTCAGGACTGCTTTCTCAGTACTTAAAATTTGCTGGATCTCAAATGCTAAGTACTAAGGGAGCTATTTTCAAATAGATGATTTTGAGCAAATTTGATCATTTTCTAAAGGATACATTTGCTTTGCTTTTGTATCACAAATGTCCTGATTAAGCAAATATGCACTCAATTGTATTTGTTATTTAAGTTCCAGAACTTTATTAGAAGAGATTTACTTGGGGATGTTTTCAGAAAATGTCACTTTAAAAAGAAAAAAAAAAAAAAAAAAAAAAAAAAAAAAAAAAACAAATGCAATATGTTTTGTGGATACAGCATAACCTCTTCTGCAGACATCTATCAAACTGGAAAACAAACTTGTAAGAACCTTGCTTTACCAGCAGGGGGAGCCCAATAACTGCAGATACCATATCTGTGCAGTCAACCCATTCACATACACCCAAGATGTCTTGCTTACACCCCTTACTCATCCTCAGTGATCAATGATAAAAGTAAAGGCTAACATTTCAAAGCATATAAGTTGCGACTGAAACATGCATACATATGTATTTCTTAACTGTTATTTTCCCATAGGGTTGTTGTTGGCATTCTTTTATACTAACACAGTTACAATGGTTACTACACAAACTGACACTTTGAAAACACGACTACGTACTCCTTAAAAAGACTCCTAACCATCCCAGCTCCGCCCCAGGACTCACCAGTTGTTGACCTGCAGTAAAGTTAGGTTGGTCTGCCCTGCGATTTGTCGCTTCTCATCCTCCGTGGGGTACGGGTGCTGCAGAGGGACAAAACAGTCAAGATTACGGCAGCTGTTTCTCCTCAGACCCCTTGAGGATAAGAAAAGGCTGCCTCACTTAGATCACATCTGAGACATCATAGCCAAGAGGCTCAGAGTGAGGGCGAGGATAAATCCATATTAATGGGGTACAGTAACTCATCTCTGCCTGTCTGCTTTTATTCTGTTCAAACACTGTCCCTAAAATAAAATACTCATCCAAAGCACGCACTGTAAGCTCCATTTTCAAATTTAAATCAGACACAAGGCTGGTATCACCACCATTATTCTTGGCTCGTTAATGCAGTGTCTGCTATAATTCTACAATAACTTCCCTTGTTATTTATCTGCCTTCTGCACAAACTGAATATGTATCGCTCATAATATTCTTTAGAGATGAGAATGGAGTATATGGGGAATGCACAGCCACTAACTGGAGGCTGCTGTTTCTCTTTAAGGATCCCAGTGTTGCTCATTAAGGTTGCTGCCATTAGCTATCCTCCACCCCCCTCAACGCACACACAAGTCCTCTTCAGACTCCAAACTGCATACATCTTTTTAAATAGGTACCCAAGGTATTTTAAAAGTGCACTGCACACAGTCTTGCAGAATGTAATACTAAAATGCATCTCCTTGGTGACCGCTAACTGCTACACTACATTCCTTAGCTGTTTAGTGTTCTGTGTACTGTTAGGCAGAGAACAAGAAGGGAACACTCTCTATTGACAGTTCACTTTGTTTACATTACTTAAACTCAAATGCTGCCACAGGGAGCAGCCTGGTTTATTGAAACTTGTTCACTGCTTAAATCTGTGAGCCATGTGCAGTATGTCTGCAGCTCCCATATATAACTAAATTAAACTGAAAAATCCAATTTAGTTACTATTATTATTATTATTATTATTATTATTATTATTATTATTATTATTATTATTATTATAATGTGTTAAGTAAGGGAACTGAATTGTTATTTCATGTGAATTAAAGAGTTACTTTTATTGAATGCCAATCTTTGATTCACGTTTTCTTATTCACATTTTTTTTTTTTTACACAATATTTTTCTAATATTTGACGGTTATTCATTAATTAAATCTGCAATCAAACAATAAACCACATCAATAACAGAAAGTATCTAGTGGGGATACTGACCACACCCCTAATCAACATAACCCCACCCACAGGCCCTCCCACACAGTGGCCCCACCCCCCCACCATGAGGTGCTGGAAGAGCCATGATCGCATGATGTTGGTGGCGTGTTTGGGGAGGACTCCTCGCTTGTTCTTTGACTTCTTATCCTCACTGTCCAGAAGGGAAGACAGATCCAGGTTCAGCTGTGGAGAGAGGAAGGGAGCGGGTTTACAATACAGGAGAGCCCGCACCTGGCAGCCTTCGCTTAGAGAGGCCTACATGACAAGGTGATCCGAGTGTGCAACGCTAAGGGATTAAAAAAAAATGAGCCACGCCAGCACACTCTACTCAAGGAACTCGAACCCCTGTTTTGACTCCCAAGTTTTACAGAAAGTGTCACAAAGCTTGACAGTAGTAACTACAGCACACTTCCAACACAGATAAAAACACAAAACGCAGTGACTGTTCATTGCAAAAGCAGATGTAGTGTAAAGCCGAGGGAACACAAAGCCACTTTTTCAGGAACAGCGGCTTGAAACCTGGTTCCAGGAGACCAGGAGACCTAGTTTGAGGAAGCTCTGCTGTGTCAAAACATTCAAAAAGTTCGAAGTCACAAAGTTGTTTTGTGTTCCCTCAGCTTAACACTCAATTAAGCTAAAGTTCTGTAATTATCCATTACTGGGTGGTAAATGGGAAATGCATCAGTCCAGTAATGGGATTAGAGCAGTCAGACTGGGAGTGGGGGGTAGAGAAGAGGGCAGTAGTTTTATATTAATGGTTTAGCTCAAGAAGCTACTTCATTTGGGTGTAGTTCCTTTTTTGTTTTTGTTTTGAAACTGCATGAGCACAGCCATAGTGGTTCCAAACTGCATTTCAGAGTGTGTTTTGGTAAGAAAAAAAAAAAAAAAAAGTCTTAAGGAAAAACAGGAACATTCCAGCATGTCTTCAATTCCTCTGTTGTAACTAATGAATATTTAAAAAAACATACATATTTAAATCAATTCAGACACCAGCCACACATCTTTAAAAATGCTCCCCGCTGCTTATTAAATACTACAAAAAAAAAAAAAAAAAAAAAATAGGCCTCGTCACCATGGCAGCCGTGTGTCACGTGCAAATGAGCCCCCCTCCTACTCCCTCCCAGCACACTCTTGGAGTGCGTGTTCCAGGAAGCAGGCTGAATTAATTGACAGAGTCACGCCGGGGTATCATTGCCGGTGCTTGTCAGGGACATTGCTGCAGGCACACCTCTATTCCCAGCCTGCTTGTATTCCACATCCTTGATCGGTTCTGGGCTATTCACAGAGCCAACTGCTGTCTGTCAAACACAAGATTACCTGAGAGCCATATCGACTGCTTAATAGAGCTGGAACACGCTCTCGCTCTCTCTCGGTCTCCGTCTCTCTCCGTCTCTCTCACTACTGACTGAAATGTTAGTAAGATATATGTCCCCTCGCCGCTTTTGCAAATACAAAACTAGAGCTCCCAGAACCAAGCGGCTCTCTAGCTGAAATGTACAAATTGTATTTCCTGATTAAAGGACGGCTAGCATGTTTTAATTTATAGTCAAAACGATAAATGCCGATTGAGAATCCCTGTAAAAAGTACCTTAGCAGTGCATCTGTCCTAACCAAGGTGATCACGCTCTCCTTCCTCCAGCCTTCAAACTGCAGGCATTGAAGCCTATTTGGTATACCCACCTTTGTAAAAGTTTACAGTAGCAAACCACAGCAGAGTGTATGGATTACAAAGGGAAGCCGCAGTTTGCCACTTAGTGCTCACCTGTGCGTTTTGGATCTGGATGGTTCCCTGGGGGATGGCTTGGGTCAACACCTGCCCCTGTGACGTCACCATAGTAACCGGCTGGTACAGGGTCCCACCTGGAAACGAGAGCAATGCATGTGAGGAGCCGAACTGGGGCATTATTAGGTAAGCACAGGTTTACGGCTCTGCTCAGAAAGAACACATAACGTTTGAATTTAGAGACAGCAACTGCAGCGACTGCTCTGCACACGCCCGAGTGAGAAGGAGAAGCTGGGCTTGCTGTGCACAATGGGTCACTAGGTGCTTAATGGTTATCACAGGCTGCTGTCTGGAGCCCTGGCTTCCATACCTGACACCACCTGTGAGGAGCTGATGGTCGTCATGGCGACATTGCCCTGCTGCAGCGTGCTCGCCGGGACAATGATTCCCGAGGGATTGAGCGCACTGGAGATGGTCGTCATGGAAGGGGTGGAGCTCTGGTGCATGTCCTGGACAGACAGACAAAAAGACAGAAAGTGAGCGTCACAGCCAAGGTACAGTCCAGGATAAATGCAAGGAATATTGAAATCAACTTGAACCTGTGAACTTCAATATATAATTATATATATATATATATATATATATATATATATATATATATATATATATATATAAAATTCAAATCACTGATCTGAACACCCTTTAGTAAAGGACAGATGCGCCGTTTCAAAC
>NW_024472775.1:0-25000 GCF_017654505.1 Polyodon spathula | reverse complement strand
CTAAAAGGACAAGCAGCCTTGGCCAATAGCTTGGATCCCATTGAGAACATTATTTCACTATATCAGATTAGAAAGCTTGGAGCGTTCATCCACCAAACCAGAACGTTTAGAATGTACAGTGCAATACATAATTTAAAACATGTCTATGACAGGGCTGATAACCAAGCTAAGAAATTGATACATTATATACAATAACATAATAAAATAAAAGAAATACTGATCACATAAATGATCCTTGTTCTATCCAAACCATCAGAATTAGCTAGAATTATAGATGACCATACATACTGTACCTGTACTGTACAACAGACATTGGGTCATGTATGATTATATGGTTTCAGCATATTAAACAGTGCCACCCGGTGTTCAAATGGTGTATTGACGCTCTTGAAATGCAAAGAGTCATCGCACCCATATTCCTTCAGAGCTCCTCCCGGTCCCTCTCTCTTTTCGGATGAGCTGGATACTCGGTCCCCCCAATAAAATCCCATTAGTTCCTAATGAAGTCAGTCTCCCAGCCTCTCGGCCTCACCTCATTTAGCACGATTGTCTGGCAGCCATTAACAGGGAGGCAATTACAGCCGAACAGCGAGGAGTAATTGGAAACGCCGGCAGGGGCTCCAGGAAATGGGAATAAATAAAAAAATATTCAAACTAATAAGCTTCCATTGGGTGGTGGGGACGCAGAATAAAATCAACATAATTAGAATTGTGCTCGGTGAAGGAAAGAAAGAAAGAGCTAGTGAAATGCCTGACCACGAAAACGTCGACAAAATACACAAAAAGATCAGGTCTGGGGAAATAAAAATCTATGGAGGCAGTCAGCTTTTGAAAGCTAGCTGCCCAGCCCCAAGCACAGGTTATTGATACACAGGCCTGGTGAAATCCTAAAATGGTGACGCCGCTGAAAACAGCACCCCTACCAGTTAACACCACGCACTGGAAGTGTGCTCAATATTACTGTAAAAAAAAATAGTTTTTTTTTAATATATAAAAACGGAGGTCCAAATCAAGGAAGACCAGCAACACTGTGTACGGTGTTAAAACTCACGAAGAAAGCAGAGCTCTTGCTACTGATGCGTTCATCAGTCAGTTTGTTTTACCTCAGAGTTTACAAATCAGCTTATGGATGCACTCCTGGGACAGTGCCAGTCACCACCCCCGCCCGTCTCCCTCCACGCTGCCCTAAGCCACACAACAGGTGGCAGAAACTTGATCGCGTGGGGCTGGCGTCTGGGTGGGGGGTGGGGCACCTCGGAGAACACTGGGCAGCCTCCCAGAATTCAACAGGATGGCGGGGATGAAAAAGTGTGAAAGGAGAAAGTGGCTGCTGCTGCTGGGTCGAGATACGCCAAGCACTTCCTCTGTGAGCATGGCATGAGAAGTTTGGCTCCTAGGAAGGGAGGCCAGCGGTCAGCTCCCACAATAGCCTGCAAGTCCCTCTGAGACTGCTTACAATAGCAAGGGTCAGCTTCGCTTTCAATACCAAGTGCAGGCGACAGAGCATTGATATCACACAGTGTGAACACTCCGCCCTGCTTTCCAGTGCTCTAGCAATGACTCTCACATACAAAACAGCAACGCCCAAGCTTGATTCTTACTGTAGTGCAATGCTTTAAACATGGACTGGAGTAAGCCAGAATGACGGGGCATGGTATAGTCAGTTCAGGGGATTAGATTAGGTCGCCGATTGAATTTGGATTTTAAAAAATCATTTGCGAACTGGTTTTTAAATGTATACTGCAGCTGTACTATTTTGTATCAGACTGAATGAACCCTTGTAAAAGTTTAGCATAGTAAAAGTATGGCAAACTGTAATAAAGCATAGTGAAAGCGAGGTATGGCATATACAAAGAGTATGGCAAACCATGGTAAACTTTGATAACATAACCACGGGGAAAGCAGTGGATGACTGCTAAATTATACTGCAAATATACCGTGGTTTACATTTATAAGACTGAGGGTCGAGGGCTGGATCGTAGATTTATTCCAGAGGAGTGGTTAGCATTGAGCCAGACCCCTCTTCATTCAAACTCCCAGAGGTTGCAGAATTAAAATGTTTATTTGTCTTAAAAAGATCCACAAACAATCACTCTGCTCAACAGGAGAGAGAGCCTCCAGCCGAGAGGAGATTTAATTAGTAAAATCTCGTTAGGGCAAACTAAATTATCTGTAAAACAATACTCCACAGGGCTCTGGGGAAGACAGTAGGTGGGAACGATTAAACTGGAGAATAGATTGACTTCAGCACGGCTGAAAGGAAAACTGTGCTCAATACCCAACCGCTTTCTCACTCAATCAGCGACTAAACCTCTCACCCGCACTCAGTCTACCCCATCCCAATCAGAAACTATCCCTCTCCCCCCGGCTCTATCCCAACCACAGCGCCCCTCTCCCCTGCTCCTATCCCAATCAGAAACTGTCCCTCTCGCATGTTCTTCTCCCAATCACACTCCCTCTCCATGCCCCAGACCCAATCAGAAACTGTTCCTCTCCCCTGCCCCTCTACCAATCACACTCCCTCTCCCCTGCCCCAGACCCAATCACAAACTGTCCCTCTCTAGTGTTCCTCTCCCAATCACACTGTCCCTCTCCCCTGCCCCAGACCCAATCACAAACTGTTCCTCTCCCCATATCCCAATAAGATAATGTACTTCTCACCCTGTTTTTTGATACCAGTGTGCTAACCTTTAATTACTACTCAAGCAGCACAACATTTAAACTAGCACGTTAAGCTTCCAGTGTCTTTATTGATACAGACCACTGCCAGTGGCTTCCACTACTAACAAGATCATTTTATAAAGATTTTTTTAATTTGTAAAATGTAAATGTATTACTTTCAAAAAGATACCTCAAAGTTCTGCAAGTTAGGCAAAAAATATTACATATTCCGTATCACTTACGGTTAGGAGCTCCTCAACTGAGTTTTCCGTATCCAAGCGGCTTGAAATGGGCTCTCTTTTGACCAACTGCACGTCCTGTTTTTCTCGTTCAAAAGCAGCACCTGTGAAAATATAAAGGAGACCTTCGTGTTGACACTTAAGAGCTGTGCTGGGTTGGGTTCAGTGGCACCCCAGCGTGTGTGTGAGAGGAGGGAGGGAGGGGGGTGGCAGTATTGGCAAGGGATCATTTATCCAACCCCCCTTCACGGTGTATAGTGACCCCATGCTGTTTACTAATAACCTTACTGCACAAAGAAGTCTTAAAGCAACAGATAGAGTAGAGCTAGACCTACAATCCTACTGCTGTAGAGAAAATGAGACTGGTAAGAGCAAGAGTTATATTTTCCACCACTCACACTCACAGGCTTCTTCTGTAAACCCACTGGACACTTAGAAGAGAGTTATCACTCGGCCTCTTCCGCTGAAGAGAGAGCAAGAACACAGGCAGACCCATACTCAGAGCAGAGTATCTCTGTTGAGTATCGTGCCTCCTATAGCCCATAACGCATTACAACTAGTATGTAAACTGGTGATTGGGGTGGGGGGGGGGTGAAGGGAGCTACAGAACACACCTTCGTCAGCAGGGGTCTCTGTGATGCCAGAACACAGATCAAGAGGGCACTGGGGCTAGTGAGACATACAGAAAACAGTCGGCCCTCTAATAACCCTCCCAGCAGCACCGAGCTCAGTGCCGGCAGCAACCTTCATCAGCAGCCCCCCCCCCCCAGAGGCCTGCTCTTCCTGTTGACGTCAAAGTAAATTATAGTAGGATAAATCTTAGCGGCTCCCCCCGGGGGACAGGAGGGCTAATGACTGTGTTTCTAACAAACCGCAGGAGGAAGCATTAGCATTCCTGCAGCACCAACCCACCACACTGCACCGCGCAGCCTGCGAGCCTGCCCGCTTCCCAGACCCCAGCGCTCACAACTCCAGATTCAAGTTGCTGGCTCTACAATGCCCAGTAATGTTAGCTGCCTGTATTGAATTTGCTGGCTCTCAGATCTCAAGCACTGTATAGAATTCCCTATACTCCACTGACCTGACTTCAGATTCCCAGCTCTAATATACAGTGTAGGATTTGAATGCTTATAAATCCCTACAGTAATCCATGACGTACTGCGTTTGCTGGCTTTCAGAGCCCCAGTACCGAGTTCTCCACAGTGTATTTGACTTGCTTGATCACAGGTCGTCCACTGTTCTGAGTTCACTATACTGGACTGTATTGAATCTGCAGGCTCTTAAAATAACAGTAGAGTATTTTGTACATGTTATTTGATTTGCTGTCTGCTCTTAGGCTCTGTGCGTTCCCCTAAACAGACCTCTATAATACCAAAGCTATGCATGGAATCGTACTATATTGATCCATGTTACAAAACGATGACGTTTATAGAAAACACAATGTTTGCATTACTTGCTTACACATTCCCCGTTTACAAACAATACACGCTTCAACTATGACTTCTTCTGAAACAATTTCTGTCACATTTCACTTCTATTCACCAACCCACTATTCAGAGAAAAATAAACTGTAAAGAAAACGTACTCCA
Organism: Polyodon spathula; assembly: GCF_017654505.1. NCBI lineage: Eukaryota > Metazoa > Chordata > Actinopteri > Acipenseriformes > Polyodontidae > Polyodon > Polyodon spathula. The sequence goes on along the minus strand of NW_024472775.1, from coordinate 20,511 downwards.
GTCATTTTAGGGGAAATTAATTTAGAGAAAGATGCATAATCTAACATCAATATAATCTAACATCTGGATAACAGATCTGAGGCACTGACAAGGATTTCTGAGGTGGACGAAAATCAATTGAAGACAATGTTAGTGCTAAAAATACTCCACGCATAGAAAAAAACAAATATCCCTCCGAGGACCAATCAACACGCAGTTCCTGTACTGCTGACGCGAGTGAAGCTCGTGAAATGACAGTTCCCACAATCCTCTACTGCTACAGCCCCCCCCATCCAGTTTCAGCAACAGAAACAGCCACCGAGAGGTTTCAGGCTTCATGTTGCTGTGACAACAACAGGCTAATTTTTATTCATAGCCTTTCTGTTCTAATAAGTGACATTACGATATAATTTCATTTCCATATAGCAGGGGCAGGCTTACGTGTCACACTGTTTTGGCTCACATGGAGGGTAATTCATTTCCTTCTGGAGGTAAACTCTGTCCTCTGCGTACTCAAACACACACACACACACAGAGGCTGTATGGCTATCTTCACTGCAGACCTTGCATTGAGGTGAATGGGTCACCAAAATCATGAACATTTGAGATATAACAACGGGATTGTTAAACTCTGCATGTGTAAGCAGGTGTAAAGTTTGAGTCCATTTCTGAAAGTAAACTTCAATATATTATAAAGACTACAATGATAAAATTTAGTTGCAGGTATGTGGAATCAGTTAAATTGTCGTTCTTGTTAGTATAATGACATTATGACCAAAAAAATGCTTTATCCCTCCTTGGAGTCATTCTGTAGGGATGTGGGATTTAATCCCCCCCCCCACAGTAGCCATTAACATAGTTTTGCTCTTCTAATCCAGGAATCCCCCCAGTCTCAGCTAATTCAACTGTCTGCTTGTTGCCAGGACAACATACCCAGGGCATGACTAGCGTGAGTCTGAATTCTTGAAAATGGCAGATGTTTGCACTTCTGAAAACACATGTGGCAAATTTGAGGGAGTGAGATCAACTAGGCAAGATGAGTTGTGAAGTATGTTAAAGGGAAATGCATAAATAAATGAATGAAGATACCTGGGGCCAGATATTTCCTACATGGGCTTATGAGACACAACCTTTTTGAACAGGAGTAAGAAAACGTGTGTAAAGTGCAGCCGAGATTACAGCTTTTAAAGTGAATTTTCTGCAGGATCAGGCTCCTGCCTTCACAAGCCACCACGGAATTGTGTGCCTGCATGAACCCCAGAATCCCACAGATTGCTGAAGTTTCAAAACTAGCAAAAAAACACTCTGAATGTGTTAAGGGTGCCTACAAACATCTTGATTGTTTAACAGACTATAATTACTTGAGAGATGATCAGTTAAAAAAAATCAGTTATAAGGGTGCAATCCAATCCACACTTTGAACTGGAGCACATGCATAGCCAAAGACTTCAAAACAGGTGCCAACATTGCCATGGTGCCAACAGAACCGGCACAAGAGCTTGGAATTCAGGAGCATTAGGAAGGATTCCGTAGACAATGCAGTTGATTCCTGCAGGAGTAACAGGACCCCCAGTCCAGCATCGTAGGGGTTTGATATTCTGCAGTAAATGAGTGAACAGCTGACAGAAACAGCTGTCCCAGCCTCCAAACCAGCCAGCTGCCAGCCTGCCCTGGCCATGTGATCCCGCACAGCCAATCAGCGCTCCACTGTCCCTATTACTATATTTATTATTGAACAGATTCCGCCCTTGCAGAACCCCTTAATAAACAAACGTCTCTGTGCGAAAAACAAAAGCAGCTGCAGCTTCAAGTGTTACAAAAAAGACGCTGATTGAAAGCTGATTATCACCAGTTAACCCCTTTTATATCCGATACACCTAGAATTAATTTTTCGTGTGAAATCTTATGTGTGAGTGTACTATAAGACTAATAAATACCCTTAATATGTACAGTATACTAAAGTAATTAGCATACTGTAACTTTAACACAGGCTGGCACACTTCCTCCCAATCCCCCAGCTCTAACCACTAGACTACAGTGCTAACCACTTGACCACACTGCCTCCCTTTCAGCTCTAACCACTAGGTCACACTACCTCCCAGTCCCCCAGCTCTAACCACTAGGTCACAGCAAGACAGCCTACTACTGTAATCTCCACTATCCCTCGCTCTGTACCATTTCATTCTGGCTGTTCCTCACTCTAGCGTTCTTTCTCCACAGTATGCCTGTATTTATAGCCTGTGTGAAACACTCCACCATTCCTCTAATCTCTTGGCTGGGCTTGTGTGCTGTTTCACTTACAGCTGTGCTGTTTGGAGAGCTGCCAGCCCTTCACAGCAATGACCCCTCCCCCCCCCCGTCCCCTCCCCTCCCTCTTTACCCAGACAGGACGAACCCTGGGAGCTTCCTGTCCTGGGAGTCGAGCAATGAAACATGGGGGGGGGGGGGAATCACAAGCCTTTGTGATATTCTTTAGCATAAAATCCACAGCGCTGATGAAAATGAGTATTTTATGATAGGATACTGTCATGACACTCTTCCAGAATTGCCTAGTTTTATGAATACAACAGACCCATTATAATTTTTTCTTCACGTAGGCTATACTGTATCAAACTTGAAATGTAAGGCCACCGGGGCTCCTGAGGGGCACATCCAGTAAAGGCGCTCCGCACGGAGGGCATGATGCACCCTATAGCCTGGAGATCGCTGGTTATGTCATCTGCCGAGCGTAACCGGGAGTTCCCAGGGGGTGGCGCACATTTGGCCGAGCGCCGCCCGGGTGGGGAGGGCTCAGATCCGCAGTGTAATACTTGGTTCAGATCTGTGTTGTCCTCCGGCACTATACGTCTGACGGCTTCACTGGGGACTTGCAGTGCGAAAAAAGACGGCTAGGCAGGGCACGTTTCGGAGGACGTGCGTGTCTGTCGCTGTTTTGCGAAGTCAGCGCGGGGATTGCAGCGGCAATTGGCGACAACTACATTTAAAAAAAAGTAAGGCCACCACACATGCTATAAAAACTTGTGTTATTCTTTTCCAAACATTCTCCTTTCAATTTGCTTCAAAATAGGGCCACTAATCTGTATTTCTTTTTTTTTTTTTTTTTACAAATATTTGAAAGAAGCAGCTGCAAAAAAAAAAAAGAGCCAAAAATACTAAAAACTAATTATCGAATTGTCAGTTGATTCACAGATAAACTTTTTATTCCAGAACAAAACGTGTGACATTTCAAATTAGCAATAGTTCTGTTAACATATTTAGCACACGATTTACTTTTATAATGGAGAAGAAGAAAAAAAAGGTTCGGGCTAAGCTGTGAAACGGATCAGGTTGATCTGCTCACGTCAATGAGAGCCCCTTTATCCCTCCCTTTCCGGTGGGCACCAAGTGTAAAGGAAGGGGTTAACTGCGCCCTCGTCACTTTGCAGGGATATGGCTTCTTTAAAGGAGCGTGAAAGCCGAGAGGGGAGTGTTTTGATCCGAGGTTCGGCAGTGTTAAATGTCTGTAGCAGTTTATAAATACCTTCACAGCAGGGCTACCGTACACAGCCAGAGACACGAGCCAGACTGTTAAACAGCCCTGCTCCAAAATAAAAATCATGCGGCAGGTGCGAGCGAGCGCCACTCCGTTCCATTTACAGGTCACTTTACACGGTCATTATCACCACAAGCTAAGAGCCTCCGGATCCAGGAGCAATTACTGTACAAGGTAGGAGGGTAACATTCTTTGCCACTTCGGACAGGCTACAGTATAAACCCTGCAGCCAGAGTCTCTCTAAAAACTGCTGCAGAGACAACATAACCAACCCCCTGACTCGGACCTCTTAAAAGAACAGCTGTTTACATTTTAGTTCCAGCAAAGTACTGTCAACACCCTCCTTCCAAAGCTGCTTGGTAAAGGCATCAGTAGCTGAAAACAGCAAGCTATTGGCTCACAGGCTGTCAAAACCAGTGTTCTCTGGTATTGAACAATGACACTAAGGGAAAAAACAAGGTTAAATGTGACCCCAATTACTCTTGCAAACTACATCCCAGTCCACTGGTTCTAACCTCTAGGCCGCACCGCCTCCCAGTCCCTCAGATATAAGCACTTGGACACTCTACCTCCTAGTCCCTCAGCTCTGACCACTAGACTACACTGCCTCTCACCATGAACCATATCTAGGGCTTGCTCCATTTTGCTCACTTGAATGTGAATGTTGCTAAAGCTTCCATCCTCTAGTCTGAGCTGTAGCTCTTGTTGAAAGCTGTGGATCCTGTTCAGCCTGCAGACGGGGTCTGCGCTGTCTCGAGCGATCAGCTGGCTGAGAGCTCTGATGTGTGTGTCAGTGTGTGCAAGACCCAGCGGTCGGACTGTAACCGATCCAAAGCCTGAGTTCAGTGTCTCTAAACAACAATGATTCCACACACACACACACAAGCATCTTCATCCACTACAGTGCAGAGCCCTAAGGAGGAGCAGCAGTGTGTATAGTTACAATCTTGACATGTACAGCCTTCTAGCAGCCATTTGGATACCATTATACTATACCATCACTCTGAATAATCCCAAACAGGACCATTACCAGCCAGCAAGGGCAGCACAGTAAATCTGGAACTATGTGGCACAGACCACAGTCCTGACACAGAAGCAAACTGCCTGATACCAATACAGTGCCATGGAATTGGGATGGTTTACTAGTTCGGCACTGAGACAAACAGTGTTACCATTCTGCTGTTTAACCCAGAACCACTGCATTGCTAAACCTTCAGCAAGGACAATCAAAACAAGAACTGTAGCCGAATACATCTTCAAATTGAAATAATACCGGCAGGGATTGTGTTTCAGTCTCCTCTCCCCACCCCAAATGCAGATCAGACATAGCCGCAAGGCAACGATTACAAACAATCTGGGATAATTACCTATTATCTCTCTCTGTATTCCTGTACCTCCCTGCCTCCCTCCCTCCCTCCCTCGGAACCCTACAACTCATGCTAATGATGCCATGAATTAAAAGCTACTGCTACAAAGGGCCCCTGATTGCGGGATGCTTAGAGCCGGGGAAATGGGTTCTGCACTCCCTGTGGAATAATCACTCGTGGGTAGATGGGTGGGTGGATGCGAGGGTTCAACTTCAGTGGTCTTCTAAGAGCTCTGTTTTCCGAATGACTGGTGGTATTGGGGGAGCTGGTGGGGGTGGGCTGTTTTGTAATTTATTCTGTTTCGCAATTAGTCTCGTTCTCTCTGCTAATTAAAGAACGGAAAGCTTGGAGACTGATTGGCAGCGATGGCTACACTGATATAAACTGCGTTGTCTCTCTGTGCACAGTAGTAAAGGACTGCTTGATGAAAATGTTTTCCTTTTCAGTAGGAGGACCAGAAAGCAGTTCTTGAACTTAATGTGATCGGAGTTTCCGACGACGCCAACATGAACCTCCACAGTACTAGAAAATCATTTCTTTTGAAATGCTTCTCTGTTATTGCACAGTGCACACACATGCTCACATACATATTTATAAGGTTTGTTTAAGATGAACAATTTATCCAAGTATTCCCACAGTTCGAAAGGTCTTTATGTAAACAGGGCGGAAGCTGGGCACGACCCTACATACCACAAGCAAGCATTTTAACCACAGTGCAAAATAATCAGGCTTTTAACCTCATCTCAGCTCACTGACAGAGGACCGGATAGAACCTGCAACAGCAGTGCAACACAGCACTGCCCGTTACATACAGAACACTAAGAGTCTGTGATAAGTCTGGAAAATACAATTCAATGCAGTTCACCAGGAAGACTGTAATAGACTGACACATTGATTAAAGACCCTAAAAAAAGAATGATAGTCAATCTAGCCAGTTTATCAAATGAAAAAAAAAAGACTAACCCTAATTTGGTTTGTCAATGTGGCACAAAACTTTGGACTGTGTCCATCTAGCTTCTGAAGGTCAGACACAGAGAACTCTAGCTGCAGGCTCATCTATCTCAGCAGGCCAAAAATACAACAAAACAAACAACCGTCTTGTAAGGCTTTACTAGGAATCGTCAATGAAAGGCAAAGTCTTTTTCTTTATTTTAAAATTCAATTCTCCCAGGACAGTTCTGTATACGTTTAAAAAGCCATCTTAGGTTTAGCCCTAGCAATTTGTTCACAAATAAAAAAAGAAAGACAGAAAACTTAATGAAAAGCAGCCACGACAAGCTGTGGAGACCAGAAGAGTAACCACAGCCTAAAAATTAGAGCCGACAAGCGGTTTACCCTACAGAGCGGAGATCACAGGCCCTCGTACAACACTCCATTCATACTGCTTGCACAGACCGTCAGTTTGTCGTTGGACTGGCTGAGACAGTGCGCTTCCCTTCAATTGCGTTCGAGATGTCAGTCAGTCTCCTCGTAAGAGCTACACTGGCAATTTCTCGTATTACAGCAGTTGCCTCATTACCAAGTGCTTTCCAATTGCAGTGCATTGGCACTTTATTGAAATAGCACCACAGTAGATTTTATTTTGACATATCAATCACACATGGTACACTAGTCTCAAATTATGGTATCTGCTGTACTCCACATAGCTACACACCTAGCCTCTAACATGCAGTCTATCAAGTCCAGACCATTTGCCTTGCCTATGCTCTGTGCAACAGGAAATCAGGTTTCGGTGTAACTGTAGCAATTCCATAATGTCTCCTCCCTCTGTTAACCTTTCCAGCACTTGAAGGAAATTTTTATTTTTGTTAAAAAGAGTTCAAATTGATGGAAATGCAGTACCTTTTCAATTTTCAGTTTACAATCCTTTTACGAATAGCACTTATCAGGTATGATTGGCTATTGGTTGGGCTTTATGCTATTTCAATTGACTACCACTTTCCTGCCTGCTACTGTGATTGGCCGACAGCTGGAGTTCATGTAGAGTACCACACTCCTAGCTGAGAATGGAACTGGTGGCAATTATGACTTGTTTTTTTTTGTTTTAACAACTAACCAGTTTAAATGCATTGTATAAAAGAAATGCATTACACTTGAACACACACACATTATATATAAAGTAACTCACAGATGAATGTTCTAAGAACTCTGTGTATAAAGAGTGTTTCCAGGTAGGCTTTTGATGCCATGGTAACTACACATGTAGTTCTATTTAAATTTATAATCTATTAATGTGCCTGTGATGATATATATGTATGTATTTATGCTGTTGAATGTGAATGCAGTTGTATAGCTGCACACACACATAACGCAGCGCACACACGTGCTATTCTAAGTTATGGGATACTCTGTATTGGAAAGGCTGCAGGAGTTTTCACTCAGCTCTCCCTGAAGAGTTCACACAGAGACGTGAAATATGCAAGGAATCAGTGGAATGTTTGGTGTATGTTTCCTATGTTGGTCCCTGGCCGAGTAATGCCCTGCAGCCTAATCTTTGATTAATTTCAGACCCAAACCCACAGAAAGTCAAACTGTTTGCCTATTGCTCTGTAAAACATTACTACAGGAAAGATTAACTTTATTATCATTTTGTTTGAACTACTGGTGCAGATGGACTTCAAGGCAAATCTAAACCCATAAACCACTGTGCACTTTTTCATATAATCTTATGGGAAACCGTGCTGTCAGGATCCTGTCAAGTTTCCAAACCCTTCTCAATGTTTTAAAACGATGCTGTGTTTGAACTTTCTTCCTCTTGCCCAAGGTCCTCGCAAATAACAGACAGCAAATTCAACCACCAGCTGACATGAGTACGCTAAGAAAAATTATAAAAAACTAATAACAGTATTATTTTCCACTGGCTATTTTTTGGTTTATGATATTGATACCCCACCCAATATGGTGTTCCAGCCTGGAAAAAGAATGCTCCTAGCTGGGACTTGACTCGACTCTCAATTTGAGATTGGGAGTATCCAAAAGGCAAACACTGAAGCAGCAGTCCTGACAGAATTAATCAAAACCATGTCCACGTGTCAACACAGCTCCTAACCACTCCACATCCTTCTCCCTCCATTCCTGCACCAAATTTTTTATTTTTATTTTTTCAATTTGAGAATATATCATAACTTTACGCAATAATGGTCCGATGAGAAAAGGCTCATTTTTCATCATGCAACGCAGACAACACACACAATACTGTAAACCCTTCAAAGAATACCTGCCTGGAAAGGAAAAAAAAAAGACCTAACCAGAAACAAACATCTTCATTTAATTTAGGGGCTTATTTTTGGGAATTTGTTGAGACAATAAGGATTTGTGATGCCTGCTTATAAACTATAATTCAATTAGATAATTCGATTTTCTCCATTCTGGACCCCCTCAATGACAAGTTCCCTAAATCGTGCTATAGTTAATACGAACAGTAACTTAATTACAGTAATCTGCATGTTTTACTCTATACTTTTAACTACACTACATAGAAATAGATAAGCTACTTACTAGAACTATTCTGGTTCGTGATAAAAGATTAAATTATTAAAGTTATTTTATTTTCACAGTTGTGTGCACATCTATTAGAACACCCCGTGGCTTCTGTGGTTTTGATTTGTTGTGCATATGAAATCAGACCATTGTAACTGAAAATCCTGGAAAATTGTCAAAAATAGGCAAATTAGTGATTGTCGAATTTAACTGATGACTTTAACAGACAACAGATGCAATTCATTTATAACAGCGAGAGAAAAGGAACAAATGGTAAAATGCATTGAGACTTTAGAAGTTGTTTAAGATGCCTAATTGAAACACAAAGTGGTCTAACATTTTCATGCGAGTGCCTATTGTTCCTAGATCATGGATCATATGAAAATTGAAATTATATATATATATTGCACGAGACTTTGTTCTCACAGATGTGACTGCCCGAATGTGACGGGCAGAAGAAATGTACAGAGTAAAGTTTTCAGATTTGTCATTTTAGAGGGAAAATGCAGCTCTGTCTGCAAAAAAAAAAAAATGCAAACAACAAATGCTTAGGACGAGTAAGTGTACTAAGCTAGTCTTATCCTTCACAGTACTGAGTTAATCCACTTGCACACGATCATCAAGAATCAGATTTGGTAAGCTGCTGAAATCTGGATCTTGTCTCGTCTCATTTAGCAGATGATCTACCTGTGAGGATTAACTTCTGGCACGCTGCAATCAGGATTACCAGGATACTAACTTTAGTCCAACCAAGTGGACTAAACCTGCTTAATCCACTAGTTAGACACGTCAAGTGGACTGAATCTGGTATGCTGCAATTGAGCCGAGATGTTGTGTGTTGTGTGTGTGTGTTTATTATGCAAAATGCAAATTCACTTGATCTATAGCATGCAAGTCTACGGTGTTAGAGTTACATTGGAAAGCATGGCAAACGGAATCTCTGAACAATCAGCACTCCAGCCGTTCACTGGCTCTCTCCAAGTTTCTAAAGTCAAGATGAAGGTTGTTCCAAGACAGACCTGCCGAATAGGCGGAGCAATGCTTCCCGCAAGTGCTTCTCACACCACGCCAGCCCTACCAGAGTCTAAAGCAGCCATCCCTTAGAGAGCAATCGGAATCAACCAGGCTTAGCAGACATGGATAATATCGGACCGTCAGATTCTAACACTGCTGTACAGATCTGTGGCTCGCGAGATCAGTCAGTCAGCAGCCGGGCTGCACTTTAAAATCTGTTTTAAATGCACACAGAGGAAACACATATACCAGTTTGCTGCAAGCCTCCATTAGCTTTGTGCAGCAAGCTGTTAGTGATATCCTATCAGCAGCCCACCCTAGTGCAATGATATTTATCCAGGACCTGCTCCAATGCACCAGTATGGTAAGTGTGCAAAGGGGGGTGTGGGGGTTGTGCTGGTAAACCCTCTTCAAATACCCAAGTGTGTTCTATAGGGGTCTTGTTTCACAGAGGAGGCAAGCAGTAATCTCTACCAACCACTGACTGTCGGCGAGTGAGGGAGTCTGCCTGTTTTTTTATATATAAGGCTCCTTGTTTGAAGCCAAGCGCGTCCTGGTTTATTTATTTTCTGCGGGATGCACACTGCTTAGGACAACTGACCAAGCCTAGTCAGGTTTTCTAATTTGCGCATTAGTTTCAAGGAATCTGAAAATGACTCCCTGTCTAATTAGATGCATGAAATGCAGGACTGCACAAAATAATGAAAACAGACAAATGGAGTAAATTGGAATATGTAAATGATGTCTCACTGTTTTGTATTTGCTGTTTTGGCCTGGGGGCTACCTTGTCCCACGATACAAATCATCAATTAGACTCCCAGCAGCAAAACCATTTAAATCTGCATCATCCTATATCTGCGGCACAAAACCATGCATTTAAAATATGATAAAACAATCCTCTATGGGGGGGGGGGGGATTTGTAGCAGGCTGCTTCGGAATCTGTATTTTTGTGAGTTTTCTTTTTTGTTTTGTTTTGTTTTGTTTTTTTTTTTTTTTTTTTTTTTTACCAAGATTGACCTAACCTAATCAACTAGACGATGGCAAGTCTGCAGAATGAGAATTGCAACGGTTTTGTTTTAAACCAAAAATACTGTGTTCATTTTTAATCCGCACTACTTTTCGTTGCTCACAATGCACAGTATTCACAGCATCGGAGACCTCCACGCTTCAGAGCACTGTCACCTTGAAAGCCGCTGTGGCTTACAAAGACCAAGCCAGAGCCAACACCAGCAATGTAACAAACAGGGAAAATGAAACATCCTGCAAAACCAGTGTTTTAAAATACATTATCTTTATTAAGCTTCCAATATTCTGATTAACTGATTCTGTTTATGTCAATTCAAGATACGCAACTATATTTACAGCACCACAGGTGAACCGTTACATCCTGGTAACTTTGCTGTAGGTCACATGATCTGACGCAGTGACTTTGAATTACAACATCTGAAGTGATTAACTTCTGCCGTGTTGCTTTGAGAGATCTGCATATTCCAAATTGAAGTGTGAAATTGAGGCACAGGATCTTCAACAAAGTAAAGGGGGAAATGATTCTATCGTTTAAAAAAGAAAAGAGTAATGGATTTAAAAAGCACTCCTTTAAATGGGTAAAATAGAAAACCAGCAGGGTTCAACGCAAACCCATTTGATCTAAGATAAGTACCAATTACTCCCTGCCAGGAAACTCCCAACTGATCAAATACACAGTGACATCATCTTCTCAATAAATGAATCAAAATGATTAATTGTTTTCTCATTAAATCTGCACAGCTAATTTAATAGACAGCATTCATATTTTAAAAAAGGATGGACTGGGATTATGAATAATATTGGGCAGACACATTTTTTTTCATCCCTTCACATGTGTGAATTTTTTTTTTTCACGTGGGTATTATGGATCCCACAAACCCACTCTTAAAATGCCCCTGACAAACAGACTGATCGAAAATAGATGGACAGGCAGATAAACAGACAAGAGAAAAGTTGGATAGTTCTACAGATACAGACGGGAAGACAGACAGAGACAAAGAAAGAACAAAAGAAATAAAAGTTGGCTAGATGATTAGTTCTATAAAGACAGGCAGACAGATAGATTGAAAAACTCCAGACATGGTTGTTGTGTTATCTGCACATCCCTGCCTTTGCCTGACAGAACAGAGTCCTAACCCCGACACACCAAAACACAAAGCAGGCAAGCATGGAAGAGAATGAAGGCTGGCAAACAGCAGCTCTGTCTGTGTTGCAGACAGCAGAGAGCAGGATCCCACAGGATATGAAGCAGCCATGACAAATAAACAGTGACTCTCTCAGAGCAGCAGCAAGCACTGAGACACCCTCCCATTGACTGTCTGCACTGCAACACAATTCCACTTACTCTGCATCCTCCCACACTGGGACTGTACGCTGTCAAAGTGGATCTGAGGTACAGCTGCATTAAACATATGCTATTCCAATAGGACTTGTGCACATCTACTGTGCAGAACAAATAGATTTGAAGAAAAGGTCCAGCCTAACCATTTATTTATTTATTTATTTATTGCTGTGGTGCAACACAACATTATAGTATCAAATGTGAATCAAATTCACCAAGCTAACTCAGGGGTTGGATTCAGCCTAGTCATTCATTTACACAGACTGTATTTCACTGTGTGTGTTTTTTTTTTTTTGCAATGGAATCGTTTTGTTCTTGGCTTTCTTTAACTTATAATGCATCTACAGGCGAAGCCAGGTGCACTTACTCAGATATAATCATTGAAAACTGTTTCTTAAATGCTGCGTGTTCCACAGAATGCAATTCCAGAGCACTAGGAGGGCTGGTGACTTCACTGCAGATAGCCAAGCGGGACAGAGGGCTGTGCTGCGTGTCAGCTTGACTGATCACAGAAAGATACGTTCATATGATTGCAACAAAAAGGCTACAAAAACACACTTTTTTTTTTTTTTTTTTTAAATGTTATTTACGATTTGCTGCAGTACCACAATTCAAAACACTGACGATGCTAATGTTGTGCGGTGAATTCAGCGTCCTCACAAACACTTAATAACGAGGACACATTTCCCGAATTTATTTGATTATGAGATTGTAGATCATCTGAAATTATGCTCAGATTATCCTATAAAAATAAACTCTATTCAGCAGTGCAATACGCTGGTCTTCTCTTCTGCAAAGGCTCTTGTACTGGGTGTAACAGGCTATGGGTTAGGAAGAGGAGCCCAACCCTTAATTGAAGGTGTTTCCAGCATGTCCTTCCAAGTCATTTGAAATAAAAAAAAAAGAGTCCTGTAAACGTTCAAGACAGACAATAAGCTATGGGTACAGATCAGGGGGAAGGCTTTCAATGATTTCAATTATACACAACTTCATGACTTTACAGTATAAAAATAAATAAGAAGTGCATACTAGTAGTCGACAAGAAATAAAGTCCAAAATAGTTCAAAGTCAAACAACCTCCAACAGCAAAGACTGTTGATTAAGCGGGTTGCAAATACAGTTTTTATTTGGTATGGCTCCCTGAGCAGAAATATATTTTTAACAACCACCCGTGACAAAACCTGTGCTTCACAAAGTTTAAACTAGATGCCAGCTACCCTGCCACGGAGGTATGGTTCAAAACGTTTTTATTTTAGACAAAAGTTGAACGATAAAACTTTCAGTTCGGCGCAACGGAACTAAAAAGTTTTGCTATATAAAACCCCCCTAACTCGGGGCTTAAACCATTGTGACTTGCCACACAACAATGAAAAACGGGAATTGCTTTTTAAATAGTGTCACATTTAAACTGAAATAACATTTAAATAGCTAGTATCAGGTGTGTCGGACCACACCCCTTTCTACTCCGTATTGTTGTAAGGTCCCAAACTATTTGATATATTTCTGCAACACTTTCTAAAGTTTATTAAAACATTAATACGTGTAATATTATACTAAACCACGATGCGTATTTGAATGTTTTGCTAAGATAACATCGGTTTATATTCCAAATAAACAATAGTAAGTAGAAACACGTGTAATCCCTTTTTTTAAATGTTACATTAATGACTCTTAATAAAACAGATGATCACAAACGATGAAAATACTAAAATACAAAAAACATGCAAATAAATAAACAAACGAAAACCCGTACTAAAAAGTTACAAAAGCAACATCTGAAACGATCAACTTTTAATGAAATACAAAAGGCTTTATACAATAAATTGGGATCAATGCTAGTGGGATTAAATATAAATGTAATAAAAAAATAATAATAATAATCTTACCACTATAAAGAACATTGAACTCCATGCAATAAAAAATAAAAACGTTAATTTAAAAATACAAAAAAAGATGAAGAAACTATACACTGTTGAGAATTTGGCAGAATAACATGTATTATTTCGTAAAATACAAAACAAAAAAATAATAAAATACATTGTTAAATGCCAAAATAAAACATTTCTAAAATTAAACAAACAAAAAAAAGCTTATGAAATCAAATCTTAAATATGCATTACATACCCTACTGTGATTACAAAAACTACATGTAAATACCATGCAAACATTATGCACACGCCGCGCGTCCCACGCTAAAAAATATTGCTCAAGTTAATGCATCTGTATTGTTTGAAAACAAGAAAACAGTGCTGCAGATATCGATCTAAAAACATTTGCTTTCTGAAGAAAAGGTAAGAAAACTGTGCAAGGGCAAGTTCTAGGAATTCAGTCACTACCAATAATCACAAACAGTATATAACTAATAACAATTATTATAATTCTTAATAATCCAATGAACGTTTTCAAAGAGCAGATCCGGTTGCCTTTTTGTTCGGTCGGTGCAAAAAAAAAAAAAACATCTCTCCACGATCTCTTTCTCTTCATTCACCCTTCCTTCCCTCTCTCTCTCTCTCTCTCTCTCTGTCTGTCTTACACACTCTCTCACTCCCTCTCTTCACTCTACCTCTCTCTCTCTCTCTCCCGCCCGCCCTCTCTTCCCTAGCCCTGTCTGTATGAATAATGTCCTGCCTTTTGTAACGAGAGCAGAGAAAGAGAAAGACGCCGCGGTGTTAGCCGAGTCCGTGCACTGACATTGAAAATGAATGACAGCTTACCTGAATGCCAATCTTCATCAGACTGACACCGGGCTGACAACACAGCCTATACTTCCCAGCACTGCCTGTGACGCAGCCCGTTCCTGGCCCCTCCCCTCCCCTCAGATCTTTGCAAGCATTCCAGCGACTGCAGAGCTCGCCAGCCCCCTGGCGGCCGAGCGGAGATCTGCAAGCGAGGGGCATTCAATTGCCACAAAGTACCCGGGACTGGCTGCGTTTAACACTTAACCGGGTCCGTTTCCCTTGAACTAAGGTATTGACTTAACTGTGCTGAAGTGCTTTGTGCCAAGTGTGGTATGCAACTGGCCGCTCAATTTTAAATTTAGAGAAAAGTCTTGGAAGATTTTCTGCATAGGCAATTACTAAAAAAAAAAAAAAAAAAAACTACTTATTTATTATCATAAAATATTTCGTTGAAAGTAATGAAGTTCAGTAGCTCAGTGGTTAGAGTGCTGGGCTGCAGTGTGGAAGGCAGCGGGTTTGAGAAGCTCATCCCAGTCTCCCTTGCTAAACAGTAACAATGCGCACGATTGGGTCTTTTCTCTTACCCATGAGCCTTTAGCAAGTGTTGATGTTTTGGGGTGGCGACGGTTACCAGGGCAGCCGCAGGATCGGGTACAGGGATAAATAAACATACACTGAGAGTTATCGTCTTTAGATACATTTGAAAACTGTATAAATATGCAAAACACAGTCACAGTGGTATTTTACAGTGTTTATTTTATCTTTCTAAATACCGATAACAGAAAAAAAGATATTCACATGCACATATGAAATCAAATATAATAGAGCAGAATGCAATCAAGTGCATTACGTATACACGTATAAGTACTGTACTGAATATTTTAAGTTCTTACTGTTATTAAATATGTAAACTGCAATTCATTTTTTAAGGTAACGTACGGGAGGCGGTGCATCAGCAGTGTGGTAAACACGGTTTGCAGCACAGTGTCCGGATTGCTGGGCTCGCGTTCTCCCTGTTTTATTAGTCGCTGTTGTTCTTGCTTGCGTTTTGAATCAGTTGTCAGCAGTACCGTGCCGTTGTTGTTTGCTGTGGTGCTTGCAGGACCAGGGCTGTGCAGAATGGCAGGCACTGTTCTGGGAGTGGGGATCGGAGTGGTTCTTATTGCAGTCGTTTGGTGTGTGGCGCTAGTTCTTTGCTTGCTGCTCTGCAGGGCGTCTGGATCGGCCAAGTAAGTGTTGCATCCAGATTTCAATCGCTTATTGACAGTGTGGGTAGAGTGCGTGCAAAAATGGAAGCAATGCTCACACATGCCCAGGTTGAACGAGGTAGCAGTGAACCCAAACTTTGAGGGTAGAAATGGGCATGAATTTATCTCTTTATATATATTTTATATATATATATATATATTGCTATATATATATATATATATATATATATATATATATATATATATATATATATATATATATATATATATATACCAGATGTTTAATTAAATAAGATATATAGTACAGTATGTCTAGTTGACCTCTTTTCCCTTATTCTATAAGAATGTCTGCTGTTATCCACATTAACGGGATGCTGACCTCTGGAACGTGTGCTTTTCAGGAGGGGCTCTGTTTAGTTTACAGCTTGTTTTGTTGTTGTCCGCTCTCTGTCAGGTTCGCTGTGATCCCAGTGTTTCTCATTGCTCTGATCATCACTCTGGTCCTCATCTTCTTCCCCCGGGCCTCTGAGACACCATCTGCAGTCACACAAGGGGTGGTAAGTGCTCGCTGGTACTGTACCTTTTAAAAAATTTAGCTTTTCAAACACGCTGTATAACAACCAGAAGCACTGTGCTGGTGGATGGCTCCAGATTATTAGTCCTAACATTGTACCAAATTCCAAATAAATTGTATTCAGTAGTTCTTGTTGGTAAAATATTGAGTTGATATTATGAAAAGAAAAATTAAACATTGAATAATTCAGTAAGATCCTAGGGGGGGGGGATTAAACACAAATATCCTCACTGAAGAATGTGGCATAAAAACCCTTCAAGACAGGCAGTCTGTGTATAAACAGCAGCTAACCTCTCCCTGTTTAACACAGGCAAAGTATCAGAGTGACAATTAGACATGTCCCAGCAGGGGCGCATGGCAGGGTGCTTCGTGCCACATTAATATTACATGGGCCTGGCTCTGCGCCTCGCTGACCGGCTAATTGGCTAATTAAAAAGTGAGATGTGTTAAACGAGCGAACATGGCGTCCACAAGAGATTCTCTTGCATCTGCGGTAGGTTTTCGACTCCTCCTGCACAAGACTTAGAGCAGGTCCTCTGGGAGACAATCTGCAGTTTAATATTCTCTCCCCATCCCCCAGCTCCTTTCTGTAACCGGCAACACAGAAAAACAACAACTGTCCACCTTTAACCGCAGCTTGCTTGGGTTCTAGAAACTATTGTATCACTTGCAAGCCCAATAGACTTCTGTGGTGGTAGCTGGCTACTGCCCCCTGCAGGATGCTTTGGTTACGGCATCAGGTGGCAGTGGGCATGTCTTCCATACGGGATTGGCCTGTATTTGTAGGACAGAGAGAGCTTTGCCAAACCTCATGAATTCTTGTTTATTGTTTAGTGTTGCTGTTATATAAATTCCTCTGTGGCTAAGGGAAGCAAAACAAATAATCAACAATTTAAAAACGGGGTCTGTTTTTATCAATATGGTCTTTGTTATACAGCTATCATGTTATTCCCACAAATCTGCTATTTTCTCCTTGGCTTCAATAATGTTTTTTATAGATCATCGTAGGTTACGACTCAGCATGCTGGGGGACCAGCACTGCTTAGTAGTAGTACCCAGTTTGATATGTGGATCAGGGTGGATTCGTCCCTGCTATAACTCTAATGCCAGGGACAGACACAAAGACACGGTTTCTATAAGCTTGCTGACATCTGGTGGTGCAACCTAGTAACTACACACACTGTATTTTTTTAAAATGAACACATGAAAAACAATTATAGTTTGTATGTTATTTACTAGATCATATTTTAACTGCTGAAAATAAGTCGGTAGAATATTTACTGAGAGTCGATCAGTGCAGCTCACAGAAAGGAATATGAATCAGGTTATGAATAATAGAATGTTCCTTTTTATTTGTTTTTCTTTACAGATTGTGGATACCTTCTTTATCGGACGTTACTTCCTGGTGTCAATCATGGGTGTGATTTTCCTTGCCAGTCTCTTCCTGGTGCTGCCTTTCCACATTCTGGAGCCAGTCTATGCCAAGCCGCTGCGGGCACGCTAGGGGGCACAGCCAGGGAAAGGCGCAAGCTCATAGGGACAGCAGCAGTTAGCTCTGTCTGTAAGGTACAGACTGGCCCATGTGTAAAGCTGAACATTGAGCATTCATCATTCTCCCTTTCTCTGCACCCCCTAGCATTGGGCACTCCAAGTAACACAGTCACCAGAAACTGAGACAGGTTTTAAGTATATCCTCTGTAGGTAGCGGAAGCTTTTTTCATTTGCCTACTTCTCTTATATTTTTACTTCTGTGTGATCATTTTACTGTTTCAAGCCAAAAGACAATGATAAAAGGATATTGAGGAGCACTTAGTACCCACAGACCAACAATGGAGGGGAGTTTGTGAATGACGCCGTTGTTCCAGGACTATTTTACTACTTTTGTGCTTATAGTTAATACATGTTTTAATGTAATGTTTCATAACCTATTTTATTTGATTGTTTTGTATTTTCTACATGGTGTGTTTATATAAAAATAAATATATAAACTTTTTCCTTTTTTTTCCCCTATTCTTTTCATCTATTGACCTGCAGAAGAAACTGTAGTTGCAGTTGGGGCTGACGGACCTGCTTGTGTTGCTTCATCTGGATGGCCACTAGATGGCAGTAGCTCCCATGTTAGAATAAGGTGTTACACACACTGACACAGTCACGCAGGAAAGAGTGCAACAGGATTGCCAGCACGTGATTCCGGACACATTGTCCAGTCTTGCTGTGCTGTGATGCCTGCTACTCAATCTCTGTTATTTTCTAAAATATACTGTGCTCAATTTTAACAGTACAATATTTGAGAATCAGTAGCTTCCATTGCAGCCTCTTTGCTGAATCAAACAGTACTGAATTATACTTCTTGCATACAGCAGTCTATGTTTATTAGGGTTTTAACATAACATAAACTGAATTTTATTATTATTTAATTGTTTAGCAGATGCCTTTATCCAAAGCGACTTACAGAAATTAAACGCAATGTAAAAGTATGTAAGTGTGCTTCAGTGCTTGGGAGAGTTTGTTACATTAGTTTGTTGAAGGTAGAATATGTCTTTTGCTTTTTTGAGCCAAGTGGACTCATTATCATTTTGCCATCATTATGTGAAGTAGAATGACTTGCTTATTCTCCCGGTTGCATAAAGTATTAATTTCGGAACAGCAACATAGCGCAATGCTTAATAGCTACAGGAATCGCTGTGGTCTGGCTCTCCTTTGTTAGAACAGCATCACTGGACAGTAACGTTAGGGGTAGGATTGTATGCAGGGATATTCTTTAATTAATTAGCCAATTGGAGCACTCGGCTGGCCGGCGAGTATGTTTTTTTAGGCTAGCCAGTATGCTTTGAACATCTTTGTCTAATTCTCGAGCCTGAATGTCTATAGATCGCGACACCCCTGTATAAAAACCACAACCCCTAAGTTCTGAGCAATGTCCCCTTTTCAAGAGAAGGAGGAATCGCCATAAAAATGGAATTCCTTGCCATGACACAGACTAAATACTGTGAAAGGAGGGGGGAGTGATTCTTAGAGGATCACAGTCTAATTCTTTAATATCTGTCCTGCCCCCATTCCTACACCCCTGCTCCCAGACTTGGGGCCCATAGCAGTATAGTCACAGTAACCACTGCTAACATATTGTCCCATGTTGTGGTGCTGGGAGACATCTGGACAAAATATATGCTGTATTCTGCATAGCATACTGTACATAAATGCAGTACGCCTGTGTGGGACAGGTAAACCAATATTTATTCCAGTTGAGTGTAAAGAAAATAACAATACACACTTTTATCATCTATTGTATTCTGAAGACTTAAGAAACCAGTCTCTTTTTTCATTTTTAAAATGACTTAATTGCAGTGATAGCATTAATATTACATATTGCTATATACAAAATGTTGTTGCTGCTGCTCCTTATTGATAGGATGCAGTGATATACTGCAGTGCTGTTGTATCTTCTCCACTTAACATTGTTTACTCTCCGTTTAAAACCAAAGGATCTCTGAGTAATAGGCTTAAAAATGTGAACACTTGAAGCTAGTGTAAACAGCAGTTACTGGTGTAAGTGTGACAAAGTGATCAAAAGTTGTTTATGAAGACATTGAATAGTCACTTCACTATAAAAAAGGGGAGACTAGCTTTGTTCTGTCAGAGTGATAAGATTTAAACCAGTTTTATTGCATCTACTCGTTTCTATTGAAATGTAAATCTTTACAAAGCAGGCAGTTTTTTCACCTCTGAAAGACAGCGCCTCCAACAGCACAACACTCCCACGCACTGTACAAGGGGCGATGGAAGATAGATTCGGAATATCTGCGACACGTCGGAAGTGACATTACTTCTAAGCTAACTCACGATAATCACATCTAAAAAGTTTTTATTTACGTGCGCATTTCTTTTCTGAAAGGGAAGAGCCTAGTTTCCTAATGTTTAAACCACCTGATGTGCCCCTTCCATTTGTGTTGCAATACAACTTTTCAAAGTTGAAAATACAATTTGCACAAGTTTTGTAAATCTCCCCTGTTCACTGTTTCCGTTCACGCGACTGCATGGTTGGGTAGGGCGGTTGGGCATAGCCTTGCTGATATGAAGCAACAAAGCAGATTGTGACTGGATTAGAACTGTTACGAGCAGGACATGTGATTCAGTAAGTGAAGGCTTCTTAACCGAATCACATGCAGAGGGTGGATTACAAGTGCTTCAGCTAGGACACCCCCAGCAGGTGGCACCATAAATCAGCAGGGGAATTGGGTGAAATGAAGGCAGAATCGCTGATCGGTACTGAACCCCAAACTACAGCACCATGAGCTACATGAGCTCACTGC